>NW_010298756.1:0-51945 GCF_000700745.2 Antrostomus carolinensis | reverse complement strand
CAACCCAAACCATTCTATGATAACTCCTAACCCGATCAAGGTTTTTTGTTTGTGTTTGGTATCCCTAACCCAATCAAACTTTTTTTTCTTTTTTCTTTTTTGTTAAATGGCAGCTTCATCTATGTAGTTTATTCTTTCACTTCTGCTGACATCTCAGCTTTATTTATTTCTCTGTATGATCGACTGGAGGGCTCTTTTAACTACTCTAGCGACTGTGTTTGGCAAATATTGTGGCGTGTTGGCATATCTGGTCTTCAGCAGTCTTATTTTCTCAATAGTGTATTTAATTTAGGAGAAGACTTACTTCATCTGACTGCTTTGGAATTTTACAACTCAGTCAATTACTAGGTATTGGAACTAAAATGAGTAATAAAAAGCTTTTTTGTCTAATGAACGTCTGAGCTTTTAGAAAAATATTTATTTTCTCAGGTTGGGGACGTAAGGTTCAAACCTTTGAATGGTTTGTGAACTGAATCTAAAAAAGTATGCATTAGCCTAATCAAGATATTTCATCGAGATTTTGACCTTTTACATTTAGAACAAAGATTTAAAATGTTCTGTAGTTCTGAAGTCTAAATGAAGAAATCTGTTACAAAATGTCAAAACATGACTTTTCAGCAACTTAAAGCCTTTTGGCTTTTTTGTCTGCCAGAACAGAAAATTCATCAGAACAATAACAAAAGAAAAAAAATTCAGAACTGTTTCTGCAGAATATTATTATCAAACCAATATTTATTAGGAATTACTAAAAAATTAATGAGCAACTCTTGTTGAGATGCTTCAGAAAATGACTCAGACAATCCACTTGAGCTTTCTGTCTAGCCTTTCCTTTAACAATCCAGAAAGAACTGCCTGTGTATCTTAGTCTTGGATATTTTTTTACTGTTTTGATATTGTCTGCTACAATGCGTGTGTAGTCCTTTCTCTAACCAAATAATTTATGTAGTCAGTCACTTAAACACTATAAAATACCAGATGATATTTTTACAGAATCAATGTAATGTTGCATGGGGAGTTGTTTCAGCCAGAAAGAATTTCTCTTGAAGAGTGAATATTGCTATAGGAGTTTCTGATGCCTTTTTTTCTGCAACAGTATAGGGTGCTCAATTTAGCATAGGAATCAGCTCATCAAATCACTTAGTAAGGCGGGTGCTTATGTGCTGCTGAGTTAGAAGCTCTTGTCATTCTTTTCTTCCTTCATCCTCTTGTAGAGAAGCAGAAAAGAATTTCTTGGTTTCCCAGGAGTGCCGCAGCTGATGCCAATGCAAGAAGCCTTGTTATCAGGGCGAATGTTCATTGTGTTCTCTCTCTGTGTTTCTCACATGCATAGAGGAATCACAACAATAAACTGTTTAGAACATGTAGTGTCTGGTATGCAATTATTTATTTTTACAGTGCATTCCTACCATGCATTTCAATTATGCTTCAATATTTTACTAATTCAGAAGTAATGTGTGTCTGAAAAGCTGAGTGCTATAAATTTTATGTTAATTGACAATGTAACATCTGAATTTAGAAATACCTGGCATAAATCAAATGTAGAACAGAATGATTACGTGTGATTAAATAGTTGACTTTTATATTGTATATTAGTCATGCCATTATCCAATTAAAAGGATAATGGAAACAATAGTGATTTTTAATTTTTAAACCAGTGTGGGCTGCATTAAGGGGATTATGGAGCTTTATGAAGTAGTTTGCACAATGTAATGATCAAGAATAGAATCTGAGTCAAAGCTGAGCCACACATGGTAAATTAGGCAACTTTTAATTTTTCCTTGAGATAACTTTGGACTATAAATTTTGAATATGAAATGTAATGAAAGTGTCTACAAGTTGTGACTATGTTGTAGTTATTGCTCTTTTTTAAGAATTCTTTTCAGGCTGGACTTTGGCTTCGACATGTGAGTATTGAGGTCAGAATGGCTGGCTGTGGATTATGTACTTTACTAGACTGGACTTTACTCTTTCCTCAACCGAGGCTGATTTAAATAAATGTAGATACTCTGTGCCAATAGCTGCCACTGTTTTATCCACTGAAGCCTGCTCTATGCAATCTGTTGCTTATTACTATTAGTGAGCCTTGTTCTCCTAATTAACCTAATGATCCTCTTCATTTCATCTGATTAACTGCAACATGCATGAACATTTAGTAATATGGCCTCTGATACCATTGACAAAGGTCAAAGGAGTTGAATGTTGCTGTTTGCCTACATGATCAAAGAGTGTAGGGCACAATCCAGCGACATTTGAAGCACCATGCAAAAGGTGTTCCATTTCCCCCCATCCCCTTCACAACTGGCAATGGCCAATTCAGTATCTTCAGTTTAGTTCTGTTCTTCCCAAAGACCAGAGCATTAGGTTGTTATTGTAGTGGAGCTGATGTTTTTATAGTAAGGCATTTTGGTCTTGCTTGTATGAAAGTCTCAGCCCTCACATTAATCCTGTCAAAAGCAAAATGTTTTATATGTTGCACAAAATAGCTGAACATCTGTTGTTTTTAATAACGTTTGCACATTCAGAACTCCTTTAAAAAAATCCTTTTAGAATCCAACATTTTATGCTCCTTATTGTTCTGTAATTCTTTAAAATTTGTTTGGGTTGACTGACAGTTTTATTCTGAAATTTCCTGACCATCAGATTGTGTCACAGGGGTTTCATGAGTGACACTGACTGGCAAAAAAAAGATTTATACTGGTATGTTAATTACCTAGATTAAAGGATCCCAGTGCTTGGTCGTACCGCAAAAGAGAGAAACAAGTCTCTTCATTTTTAACAGAAAATCCCTTAATGCAACAATAGATTTATAGCTTAGCTGCTCTAATTTCATCACTCGGAGTTTCAGTGGTTTAAAGCAAACAGGGTCACACTGGGGTTACCTGCTGTAGGAATGTCTGAATTAGTACTCTTGGAAGGTGATGATTTAAATGGCTTCCTGAAGTTGCAAGGGAGAGGTTTGCAAAGCAGTCCTAATGATATGTAGAAGTAATTGAAATGTTAAGCTGTTTTTCCTGATTTCCTATTCCATTTGACAGCCTCTTTCCTCTGTCATTATTTTATGTGAATAGAAGGAAGGAAAAAAGAGAATGGGGTACCAGTCTGTGTGAATTTTGTCTGAAGCTGAGACTGCATATATAGTGTAGAAATGCTAGTACTATAAAGAAGATCCAAACTGCCTGAGCTTATCTTTACAAACAGATTCAAAAATAGACTAATACCATTTTTCTGCAAAGCTCTATTGGATGGCAGAGTGTGTTTTACAGAACCCTGGCTTGCAGTGTAGTGATACCACTTCCTTCTCTGAACTTCCCTGAGCTCATCAGTAGTTGGTTGCTGTAACTTGGAGATAGCAAAGGACAGGGACATGAGGATCAATGTCCTCTGTGGTTTATTCACAGCTCAGACTGAAAACTTTTAAGTAGGTGCAGTATTTTAAAGCATAAAAGTGAACTATTTGGAGTTATGGGAGGAAAAATACCTGAACATGACTGAGTGTGACCTGTTATGGCTTTAGAAAGAAGGTGAGGATTGAATTGCAGTCTAAAAACAAAGCATTGCCTGAACATGGTAAAAGCCATGTTAGAGGAAGAAGTTTGCAGAACAAAATATGCTTAAATTTGGTACACAAAGAACTCAAGTCTCGCTGCAGCAGCTCTGGCGAAGCACAAAGTTGATGCAGTGAGTTGACAACATGAGCTTGTGTGGAAAAATGGGGGGAAAATCAAGCAGGTAAGGTTGTAATGAGGATGTAAATGGATTTAACCTTGAGGAGAAGAGAAGTCATCCATTTGTCATGCTCTTGCAGCAACATTTATAAGTTTGTCTCATACTAGTGTTATGGTGGTTGGTTCACAGTTCACTGAACCATGTGGTTTCTTGGAGAAGGTGCAGCTGCTACAAAGACACTTGCTTTGTTCTGGTGCTCTGGTTCATCCTGGAGAAGGAGGAAAGGGAAGCACTGGGAAAGGTGAGGGGAGAGGCAGGCTGGAGGGGCAGTGGTGTTGGACAGGGATTCTGCTGGAAGGAGAGACTGGGATCCCTGAGAGGGGATCAGCTCAGCTCACAAAGCCAACCTAAAGCAACACCTGGAGGGAAGCTGTGCTGCAAAGCAAGTCAGGAGGAACTTGTCATCCTTACTGGTGCTGTTGGAAGGGGTTGTTACTGAGCCTTTTATTTACTTTTTCTACCTCAGCAGACCTGAGATTTCTTCATATTTAATGGCTTATCTTCTACTTTATTATTTTTGTATTTTGTAATAAAATGTACCTTTAGCGACTGGTAACTTTTTCCTGTCTTTTGGTTGGTCTATTAAAGGAAAGAATGGTGGGAATAACAGTCCACTTCAAAATTTTAGCTGAATTATACCATGAGTCAGCCCTTGAAATGAACCTTTTTGGTGCTGCAGTGGGAGAGAACCAGATATGTGAACTGATATTCCAATATTTATTATTTTTGAAAATACATTTGTACTTTAAAGCAGCAACAAAGATTTTGGTTCCCAAAATGGCATTGCCTAGGAGTTTCTTTTCCCAGACAGTGGACACAATAGCTGCCTTTTGTTTGATGGACATCCTGGAAAGTTTGTTTCATTACTGTTGTGATTTGTGATCCTCTGTGTCTTAGCCAGGCATGAGCTGTAGTTTTACACTTTCCCTTTAATCTGGTTCCAGTCTGGCATAACTTTGTGAGTGAAGAGTCAGGGACATCAGGACTTCTAGACAATTCTGAGTTGACATGATTCATCTCATACTTGGAAAAATTCAGAAATCACCCAAGGCATGAAGAATTTATTCAAATCAGTGATTTCAAAGTCATGTCAACATCTAATGACTTCAAAGCAAATGAGACTTGACCACTCATACCTCGTCCTGAAAACTGTATGTATAGGATTTCCCACACCATTCTCTTCTGTTCCCATATCTGATAGAACAGTGGTCACCCTCAACACTCCTCTTAAAGCCCCATAGTAGGGCAGCAGGTGGTATGTGATCTGTAGGAGAGCTGAGCGGGGTAGGATCTTAGAAACAATTGCGTTGGAGGCACAGTGAATGTCTGACTTCACACGATGAAACTTTTGTGTAATCCATTGCCATCTGTCTTTATTTTGCAAACCCACTCAATTGGCCAACACATTCAAAATATCATTGCAACTTATTTCTTAAAGAGGATCTTAAAAAAAAAAAAAGCTGCCAGTTAAAATTACCTATGCTTTTTTTCCTGTTCAAATTGTAAAAGATTTCTTTACATCCATATTATCACAAGGCTTTGTAAAATAGCCTTTTGTTTCATCTGTGGGATGTGTAGATGCATGGTACCTTTCGTAAATGCTGTAATTTTATTAGGTACTGACAGTATTGTAATGAACTGGTTCAACCAAGTAGGTTGAAAGGCAATGACTCAAGACTGTGCTATATTTATCTGGGTATGGGTGGTCTAGCACTTAGAGGCAGTGGTACTAGTGCTTGTGCTCAGCCATCTTGTTCCCTCCCTTGCCTGCAAGATGAAATAAATGCTAATGTCTACATTTACATTATTGGAATGGCTATGACCCCAATTTATGTAGGTTTTTTTGTGGGACAAATTCAGAATGGATGGCAGTAGCCAGTTAAATGAACTGCACAATACAGCTGTCTGCCATTAATTTTTGGCTCATCTGACAACCTTCTGTCTTAGAGGGTATTTCCTGCAGAATTGACAGGGGGCAAGGATGATAAAGGATGCGACTGGAGAATTTGTCATCCTTAAAGTTTCTTGAAAGATGGGCATTTACCCCGAAGTAACCTTCTTTCTCTTTTTCTTGCTTAGCACTGTTCTTGCTTGTAGCCTCACTGGCTGCTTTACATCTCAGTGTACCAAAGGAATTTTTAAAAAAAAAACTTTAACTGTTCTCTGTATCTTATTTCTGGTTCTTTTGCTGTAATTACTTTTGAATGAGAAATAATTCACAAAAACAAGTGAAAGACATTTGTGGTGGCGTACATACCGCTGCTGATTATGGTCCTAGAAAATTCTGAGCTCTGTGTTATATGTTGTCTATACTGGACACTGTTTCTACTCCAATTTCCTAGTAAGCCATGCTCTAACCTTCCTGCTTCTGACTTTTTTTACCTCATTTGGCATTTTTAAGAGGAAGTACTCTAAGGAAAGCTGGATAAGGACATAAAGGATAAAACTGATTTGGGAAATTTCCTGGAAATCACATCACCTAATTGTTGGTTTTCATGGTCTTTTGTTCTCCTATTCAAAAAGCTCCACTATCCCCAAAAAACCCACCCAAACCGCCCTACAAAACCAGACCTCCAAATCATAGACCTGGTGCAGACTCTAGCACTGTTCAAATAAAAAGCCTTTTTTTGTACATCTCTCGCTTCTAGCCAGCTAGGGAAATTAATGCCCTAGCCTGAGGCCTCTGTGTTAATGACCCCTAGCTATGCAGTGATGAAAGGTTTTGTACATCAGCCTGTTCCTACTGCTGAAATTCTTTGTGGAGCTACACCCTTTTATGCTGAGTTCTTTAAAACTTAAATTTATAAATATATCAAACATGGGCATTCTCCTTTTTCATTCCTCCCTCTTTGCATTGAAATGTGATCATATTAGAGTAGATGTTTACTGGGGAGACAGTCTCCTTTTCAGAGTGACGTTTTCTAGAGTCTTAATTGGTCTGGCTAGTGTGCTCTGAAGATTAGGCTACTCCCCACAGATAGAAAATTATAAAGCAGACTTAAAAGAAGGATGATATCATGATTTTTCCAGCTGCCTATAATTCAGTAAATGTTTTCCTCATCCCCCTGCTTTGCATCCATCATGTATCCATAGGAAAAACCTGCCTAGCTCTGACCAATATTTCTGAGAAGGCACTAACTTTACTAAAAAGACCCTAGGCTCACTTCCTTTTCCAGTACCAAGCCCTTGTGTTAACACAAGAGTCTGGCTTCAGAATTGCTATTCTGCTTTCTCTCTGGCTGCTTCTGTCCTTGCAATTTTATGGCATTGTCTTAATGATCCCAGCCCAGGTCCAAGAACAGCGGGCTTGTCAGGTTTACCAAGAATGCTAATCAAAATTAGGCATCTAAAGACACTGATGCTCCATGACTGAAGAAGCTGAGCATACCCTATGGATCTCTGACAGTGTCTTGCTGTTTGCTTGAAGTAAATATTCTTGGTGTAGATCATTAAGCATCTCTGGCTATATAAGCTCAAATCTTGTGGCCTTTTATAGATAAATCATAGAATGTATTGGGTGGAAGGGACCTTCAAAGGTCATCTAGTCTAACCCCCCTGTAGTAAGCACTGACATCTTTACTAGAGCAGGTTGCTCAGAGTCCCATCAAGCCTGACCTTGAATATCTCCAAGGATGGGGCCTTCACCAGCTCTCTGGGTAACCTGTTCCAATGATCCACCACCCTCATATTGAAGAACTTTTTCCTAATATTCAACCTAAATCTACCCTTTTATAGTTTAAAACCAATACTCCTCATCCTATTGCCCTTCTGAAGAGTTCTTCCCCAGCTTTTTTAGAGGCATCTTTCAGGTACTGGAAGGCTGCTAGAAAGTCCCCCCGGAGCCTTCTCTTCTCTAGGCTGAATGACCCCAACTCTCGCAGCCTGTCTTCATAGGAGAGGTGCTCCAGCCCTTTGATCATTTTTGTGACCCACCTCTGGACATGCTCCAACAAGTCCACGTCCCTCTTGTGTTGAGGGCTCCAAAACTGGATGCAGTATTCCAGGTGAGGTCTCACCAGAGCAGAATAGAGGTGCTCTTGATCTGCTGGTCACACTTCTTTTGATGAGGCCCAGGATGTGGTTGGCCTTCTGGGCTGCCAATGCACACTGATGGCTCATGTCCAGCTTTTCATCCACTACTACCCAGAAGTCCTTTTCCTCAGTGCTGCTTTCCAGCACATCATCTCCTAGCCTGCATCAATAATGAGGATTGTCCTGTCCCAGGTGCAGGACCCTGCACTTGGCTTTGTTGAACCTCGTGAGGTTCACTTGGGCCCACTTCTCCAGCCTTTCCAGGTCCCTCTGGATGGCATCCCATCCCTCTGGCACATTGACTGCACCACCCAGCTTGGTATCGTCGTGGTATTGTCCTAAAGATGCTTCAGACCTTGCCCTGTGCACTGTATCCTTTTATCAGTGTGATCATTGACACAATAAAAATGCATTTACTAGCGATCTTGAATATAGGCCAGAAGAAACTGAATCTAAGCATGAGAAAACTTATAGATCCTAAGGCCAAGAAGGACCATTCAGATTGGCTAGTCTGACCTCCTGTAAATTGAGTAATTCATGTTTATTTTAACCTCCTGTTATTTTCCCAGTACAAATGACAGCTTTCATTGTCCTTTGCATCAGCTGTAGGATAGCTATTAACCTCTTTAACTGCTATTATGTGTAAGTTACTGGGCTATTTTGCTATATGTTAGAGTGCTGTAGAAGGCTGTGTGTAACCCTGAGATATGCTGGCACCTCTCATTCTAACAGAGCAATATCCGAGCTGCAGAAAGTATCTGGTGAGGGGGATTTCAGGGCATTTCTAATCAACTTGTGCTGAATGAGTTCATTGGTTTAAATGAATTATGACACAAGTACTAGCACAAATCTGACAGGTGGGAAGTCATCTTCTATTTAATTTAAAATCCTTAACCATCGTATGAAGGTGGATTTAATTCTGAACCAGATGATGATTGTTCTTAACACATTTTTAATTGCAACTGTTCCTGCTGGAATGGGCAGTGGTGATTTTAAATGTAAAGTGCTCTACTTATTGCATATGAACACAGCTCAATTGATTTTTAAGAGTATTTGTGGGGTGCTTTCTAAAGCACTGTAGGAACATTATTTCATTTCTGATTATCAAAGTTGTGCTTTGAACCCCATTTCCTTTGTCTGATCAACCTACAAGTATATTTGCTTTATCTGTGGGGGAGTGTAACAGTGAGAGCATGGCACTTACGTTGCCTAAATGGAATTGCTGATCACCTGCCTTGTTAGGATTCTAGCTGAGTGAACAATATTAAAATGGGGGCTAATAATGGGCTTTTTCATATCTTTAATTGGTAGCCTGCTTTAGTAGTTTATTTACACTTAGTTTGCTTGCATGATAACAGTATGATACTATCAGACTCCTCAGTCCTAGAAAATACAATGTATTGATTTACTGACTGAAGTTAGAGACTCAAAAACATGCTTTAATAAGGCCAGTTGTTTTTGCATGTTAACAAAATGAACATGATAGGCAAACCAATCAGCAGTTAATCACTGTTAATACCTCTGCCATTCATACAGGTAGCATTAATAGATGTGTTTGGAATAGACCTCACATCAAGGATTTCATATCAGTTTAGAAGTGATTGCAAAATTAAAGCAAGATGTTACGGGACTAAATATTTTTAGCCTATCTGTATTCAAGCTATAATTCCGTATTTTCATAGAGGAAACATAAGTGACTGAATTGATTGCTCTTTGGTTTAATGTTTTTTTGTAAAATAATGAGTGGAATGAGAGATGGGATGGGGGGGAGTTGTGTCTGGAAAATTGCCTGATTATTGCAATATTGTGGTATGGGTTTGTAAAGAGAGAGAGCTAGTCAATGGCTGGACGAAACAGCATCTATGTCCTCTGCACATACTCAAGAAGGATGTGTATTTGTTCCTGCAGCTTTTCCTGCTCCTATGTCACCTTAGCTTTGAATTGCTCATTATGTCTATGCCAATTAGCTATGTGGGTTTGATGAATACTGTCAAGCTCCACCCAATGGTGACAGCAAAAAAAGACTCATATTTTGATATTCCTTCTTTTCTTCATCTTCTGGGAATCAAATAATATTGTTCTTTAAATCTGTCTCTTCTCGACAGCTTTAAAATTAAGATAACTTTATGATGGATGTATAAATTTATATCTGCTGTTTCAGGCTGCTGGCAGACTCAAGTAGTAATCAGATTATATTTAGACAAGAATATGCAGATGCTAGATATTCCATGAAATTTACACTACATCATAGCTCCTGGAGAACATGTTACCAGAAACTTCAGCCCAGTTCAGCTGCTAACTTCTAGTTGTCTTACTGCTTGATCTGTTTACTCTTGAACAGCAGAAGAGCATGGTGGCAGCATCCTTGAGAAACTGAAGAGGTTGCATTGTGTTTAGGGTGTGTCTTGTGCGTTACTTCCTGCTTTAACTCTCAGCAGTTTATGCTGTTTATTTTAAACAAATAAATAATTTTAATTTTAATCACAACTGCATTCAGGGATCTATGAAAAGGCAGTTTTGACATTTTCCACACATCAATGTTTAATTAAAGACGCTTGAAAACAAATAAAGAATTGAGGTTGCCATTTTACATGAGGTTTTACCTGAGCTCTGTAATTCCTGATGAGCAGGGTTAGAAAGCAAACTTTCTGAAGCTGCTATGTGGGATGTGGATGAAATGTTATACTATTTTATGGCTCTGAGACACCTATATGAATAAATCATAGCAGAAACTAACAGAAAAATCAATATTATAAGCAAGAACTCTGGACAGTACAATGTAAGTTTTAAAAGTGACAGGTATTGCTAAAATATTTGGAATCGATTTCATTTTCAAAGGTAACCCTTACACACCTCAGTGCTCTGCACAATCAATACCATATATTAATATGCAAAACTGCTAGAAAAATGAAAGATTAATCTGTAACAGTTGTGAGCTGATGGTGTTGCTGCAGCCTAAAAGAAGTGTGGGTTTTTCTGGCCGTTCTATATGGACATCTCTGTTGTAGTTTTCGGGTAATTCTACTCCTAGGGTAAGTACTATGTAATTTGTGACACCATGGATTTCAATTAGGCTCCATGAGTGTTAAGATGGTGTTTGATGAAAATGAAGTTTTTAGTGTTGTCTATAGATGTCATATAAAGTGAATCTATCAAACTGTAATTGGAAAAGAAATGAAGTCTTAAATAATTCTATGTGGCATCTTCAATTATTTTTAATAGAGGATTTTTTCAGGCTAATTCATTTGAGAAAATAAAGTGGACTTGATTTTTTAAATCTTTTAATAAAGATAGACTTTCTGTGAAGTTGCAAAGAATGGAAGAGGAGCACACTCATACAGCTGCTCATCCCTCAGCGTAGGTCAAAGGATATTTTGCTTATAAGTGGTATGAAATGAGAGGCTGCCATGTGGTGATGGCAGTGTTTTAAAAGTAGTGAGCTTAGAACATAAATTCTGACACCTTTGAAGCAAGAAAAGGCAGTTTTGCTAATTGCAGTTCATTAAGGTTGACAAGATGCCTATAGCATGCTTTAATTTTTGCTGTATTCTCCCCTTTTGGCCCAAATGATTGACTGCAAGGCAAACTTGGCTGATGCTAGTATGCACTTAATGAAATAATTATGACAGAAGTACCGCAACATTGACATGTACCACAGCCCACATCATGTTCTATGGCTTTTCCGATAATGGCCTTTTATACCGATCAATTCATAAGCTGTGATGTGAAATAATGGACTCTAACTTGAGTCTGGTTTACACTGCTGAAGCAAACCAGGAGTCTGTTACTATACCTAAGGATGGATCCCCACCTGATTTCAAGTGGCTGCAGAAATATTGGCACCCAGTGGAGTGAAATCAGGCAAGTCCCATCAATGTCAGGACCAAGTTAAGATGGATAGCTGCTGAGGGGGATTCACCCATGGACTCCACACACGATTCAATGTGAATTCTACTGGAGACTTTTATTATTGGTTACATGATCACTTATATACTCTTAAGCTGCTAACACACACACACACACACACACAAACAACTCTTCATTGGCTATAAGCTACTGTTCACACACCTGGTTACAATACTTGATTGGATAAATCCACCTGTTCATGAGGCATTCTTTTTACTTCTAGCTGGTTACATTATCTTGGTTTTTTTGCATTCCTTTCTCATGAACCTATTTTTTTCACCCCAAGTCAGAACTTAATTGCCCGAGGTCAAAGCCACCTGCAGCTTCAGCTCTTAAAGTGCCAACAGATAGCTATAAATCTTGATTGTGTTCCTGGGACAGAAAAATCCCAACTCTATTTCCATGAAACTGAGGGAGAGAGATGCTCAATGAATTGCTAAAATGAAAATCTGGCAAACCAGAAACTTGATTCTAGTTCTTTTTGACAATTGAAGGGGTAAAACTGGACTACCTTTCTCTCCTAAAGGAGAAAATGTTAAATTGCAAAGCAGATTTCCAGTAGCTAACACATGGCCAGAGCAAAGTAAGGACTGACACATTACTGATATATGTGTTCTGTCTTGTGGCTGGATTCTGCTACACATGTGCCTGAGCAATACTTGCCACAATAAACATTATTCCAGTGGTCTCACCTTTCTTGCCACCAGATATTTAGAAATGCATTAGATCAGTCCCTGAAGTGAGAGGAAGCAGCAACAAACTTGATGGCCAATTTAGTAGGTCTTGTTTTAGGTGAGGGATTCCTTGTGTGGGAATTCTGTCAAATGTAACTCTAATCTCATTTAAAGTCTTCCTCTCATGGAGAACCTGCTGCCCTTTGCAGCGAGGTGTGCCAATGACTAAGTGATATGTCATCAAATATGCTCAGGAACTTCCAGCATTTGACCTGCACTTACTAAAATCTATGAAAAGGTATTTAAAAACAGAAACAGGAAAATGTGCTCTTCAGTTTCAGGTGTTTACATTATTAGAGTCTCAGTGGTTTTTTCTGTTACCTTTTTTGTGGCTCCATCACTTATAGCTTGAAATGAGTGATAGGTTTCTGATTTAATCTTCCTGCAACAAATATGACAATTAAAAATGCAATTATAAAGTTTAATGTCAGTGGAGCTTTTCACAACTGTGCATTTATTTTAATCTGTTCTCCTATAGCAGTCTACATTTTGATATGTATAGTACAATCAAGGGAACATATTAACATAGCTGGGGTGAGGGAACAAATTTACCCTGTACTGTCATAATGTCTGTTGTAATTCAGAAAGCATTATCTTAAAAAGCACAGCTGCACATCTAATTTTTTTTGTATCAGTCTTCCAGGTCTGATTATTCTTCAATTTATACTAAAGTAAATTAACAGTAATACTATTAAACTCAGTTGAACTCTACTGGAATAAATATGGTGTAGGACAAAAATAAGTGGTGGTTAGAAATAATAGGAAGACTAAAATTCTTGTATTTATTTAAAAATAAAATTCATAGATCTAAAATGTGCATTGACTTGAAAAAAGATCCTGGAGATTAAATCAACAGTTTTTTTTAATTTTTTTTTTTTTAAATTGCTACCAATTGTTGCCATGTGCAGACAAACATAGAAATGTTTTGGTTTGTTTGATTTGGTTTTTTTTTAATTGGTGACATGATGCACTACCACTATTTTTAATATGTGGGGATTCTTTTTATTAAGGACTCTTGCATAATAAGAGGTGACGCATTTGAGCTAACTTTCATTTCCTGTGCTGTATGCAGGTGTGGTGTTGTGGATCTTAGTTCAGTATAGTACTGGGTGATCCATGAGGTATGGGGTTCAGCCTGGTGGTTACAGGACAATCCTGAGGAGCAGTGCCTGGCTGTGCTGTATTGATTGAGGAAAATGTCCCTTTTCTACTGCCAGAAAACCGGTATACCTGCACTTCATTTCTGCATCTCAGGATATCTGTATGCCTAATTTGTCCATCTGATGCTGTGTGCCAGGCAAGCACTTTCTCCTTGTCTTTCTCTCCTGTATCCATTTTACTTTCCTTGTCTCTGCCTTCTCTTCTGGGATTCCTGTAAGGGCTTAGAGAAGTACTGAGGTAAATTTAGGCTATGAAGGCAGGATGCCGCCTAGCCAAAGCTCTCCTTTCTAGTCTGGAGGGGTGAGAGGGTCCTTCGCTATTTTTTCTTTCTTTCCTCACCAGGACTTTGAGAGTTGAAAAAAACCAACTTGGTGCTGGGGACCAGGTGACCTTGATTCCTTAATTGCATGCATGCAGGTGGATGTTTGCATGAATATGGGCCAGAATTAATTTCCTGGACTCTTGTTGTTAATAGAACACAAGGCTACTGTGTAACTGCTGGTACAAACATACAGGGTGCTTGTATTTGTTTGTGGCTATATTTCAAATATGCTGTAGTTTTACCTTCATGCAGTTATAATATTACCTTCAATCTTGTAATATTGTTTGTGCCTAATATGTGGGGTTTATATAAATGAATTTAATTCTTGGGGATCTTCTGCTTTTTAGGTGTCTTCAAAATGGCTTTCTAAAAACTCTTTGAAAAGTTAGTTAAGTCCATATTTACTGGAATTTTCACATTCCAGTGCTGTTTGTTCTGCAGAAAAATGTTTTATTTCAGCTTTTTGGGAATACCTCTTCTGCATTAAATGGTTCAAACAATAAATAAAAAAAAATGTATATTATTTTGCAAAAGTACGTGTACATTAAATCACTTCCTCTCTGAAAACCAGATTTGAAACCATGTAAGTGGGTTTCTCCAATATCCTTTTATTCATGAGGGTTAAAAACCTTCAATCCTCAATTGCATTCAAAGGCAATCCAGCTCAGTTGTCATGGAGACAGCTGGGATGTTAGCGATCTGGATTATTATTTAAAAAGCAAAACTACTTCCTCGTGTGTTTCTTCCTTCCTCTTCCCTGATCCTGAGATCCCATCAGGCTCTGAAAGTGCAACTTGCTGTTGAAAGTGAATTGCCTTTTTAATATTTCTTCCTTTTGAAGTCAGGGTGTCCATCATCCCTCAGCTTTGAGCCTGACTTGTCCATGATCTCAGGAGTTCATTCTGTAAGATGCTGTGGATCTTAATCTACACGTGCATCAGCAGTAGCCAAAGGTGCTCAGCACTTTTGCATTTTAGGTCAACTCATGTTTCAACATGACCCTTCTGGTTGCAGTGAGGCAGGGTTGCATGCTTGTAGGCTGTATCAGTAGTGTAGCTTGACTATTTTTGTACAAACCCCTAATTTTTGGGGGGATATATTAGAGTTCATGCTCAGGGAGCGTATTTTTTTTTTCTGCTGGCTGACTGTTACCAGCTGAACTGAAGAATGTAGGACTGGCTTTACTTAATGTGATAAGGTTAAATGTTTAATGAGATCTGTAATTAAGTTGTCATTAGCTCTTATTTGGTACCCTTAGGCAAACTTAATTTGAAACTTGAATTATCAAGACTGCTTATGGTTGACAACAAACTGTAGCTTATATAAAAAAAATAAATGAATCACCAGTCCCAAAGTCTGGCAGATGTTTTCCATGCATAATAGTGCATGAGGTGTTGACAAGTTCAAAAAAAAACCAAACAACAAACCCAAAACAAACAACCTCCAAACTTTATTTGTAGTTCCTGTCCTTGAAAGGTACAAGGTAATCTTTCCTTATTTATTCATTCCACTCCACTTTGCCCTCTCTGCCATTATGCGGGTTCCAACAAAGAAGGTGACCCCCAAGTATTCAAAACAAGTCTGGAGTAATATACTAATAAAAATTCATATCGTGTTTAAAAAAAATAAAAAAGGAAAGCTCAAATCTTTGTTCAAGGTCCATTAAAATGTACAGATTGGCCTGCAGTACTTCCATTAGCAAGCTCCTTGCTTGAAAAAGGCCTGACTATTGTGTGATGAATCCCCCACAACGTTACTGTCTTGTCATCTCCAAAGGTAGAAGTTAATTTTTTTTTTTTTTTAAAGTAGTATGGTGGAAGAATGATAGCAGTTATGTTTCATATGCAGTCTAGGGTATGATATGCGTTCGCTTTTGGTGAGCTCTGTTTGACCCCATATCATTTGGCCGTTCAATATCATTGAAGGAGTTCATGACTCACGCTGCAAGTAGATGAAAATGCTAGCAAAGGTCTACATTAGTTTACAATATAATAGTGGGGCCCTAAAAAGAACTCTGCTAAGGCTACCATGAAGAAGTAAAGGGCAACAAAAACCAGAGGTAAATGAAAACTTAAGGACTGGAATAATTTATCATGCCTGAAAACCCTTGTGCAGTAAATGATCATTTCAAAGGGTACGCTTAACATTCTAGCAGATCTTTTCTCAGCTTTAGGGACTAAGGGACTAATGTTGCTTAGGAACAACCTGCATATTTAAACAGTGTTTTAAACTAAAATACCACAATTCAGTTAATGAATGCCAAGCTCTGAAACTCTAATTTCTGGACTTTAGACCTTGTCTAAAGGCTGTCTTGGCTTGCAAGTGTATGAAAACATAGAAGAGCAAGTTCTCAGTTGTTCAGGCAATCTGTAAGTTTATTCCTGTTTTGTTTTCTTCCAGTGAAATCTTTCTGACTAGTGTCATACCCCATGTATTTTAAGTACCATGCATTCTTTCAAGGTTGCATAAATAATCGGGTAAACCAAACTGTCACAACTTGGGTCTGTGTCTCTGCAACTCGAGAGTCTCTTGAGCTGTAGATAGTTAGCAGTTGCTTTTGAATCCAATGGTCCTGGATTTTATTCTTCCTGTTATTCAGAGTCGATGAAGAGCTGCACTATGCTCAGTGAACTGCCGTGATTTCTGCTGGAACATTGGAAGGCTGAGAAATTGTAGCTTTGTCTGAATGGATGATGGACTGTGAGGATGCATATGACCATAGCTGTGCCTTTGGTGTAACATCTTGTAACTATAGGTCTGAGATCTTCAGAGTCATATAAAACCTGTTCAACAGCTAAACTGCAAGTATTTTGATAAAGTTTATTATCATTCTCCCACTTAAGTCTGTAGGGGTCTGCTCCTACCTCATAGTAATGTGGATCTCTCTGGGTGCTGATGCTCAAAAGATAGCAAGGTGGGATGCTACAGATGATGTGACTACTTGGCCCATAATATCATCCTCCTCAAGTAGTCTGTGCCTGATGTTGTGTTATAGCTAGCACTGAATAAAGCGTCTTCTCTGGCCTAATTGAGACCTGTGGCAGGTCTGACCTATATATTCAGTTCTGTTCTGTGTCAGAACTGAGAGGATCATTGCATCCATGAGGAGGGGTTTCAGTTTTCAGTGGAACTTGCCTGAATGCACAAATATTTTACCAGCTCATTTCTTTTCTGTGTTCTATAGAGGATTTTCTAATTGTTCAATAGACATATTAATAAAGAAAGGAAGAAGGGAAATCTAGAAGATAAAGGGCTTAGAATCAGCTCAAAGAGTAACAGTCACTTGTGATAAATATTAGGTATTTTGTAATTGATCACAGTATCGAAGAATTTTAGCTTTCTGATCTCCTATTACATGCTTTCCAATCTTAAGTAAAATTAGATCCATGTGAGACTTTTGTAAATATGATCAATCAGAGCTCCTTTAAAGATTACCAAGATGATGAAGACACTTTTTCCAAGTACTGCTCTGCAGCCCTACCCATACATTTTGCTGGCAAGTTAAGTCTCTGCTTTTTTGCAATGACAACAGGGGTGAAACCAGAGTCTTTAGCTTTACTTGATGTAAGGGAAGTACAGAGTAGAATTTGATGAACTCTCTGTCTTAAGGTGAACACAGCAAACTTTGTAGAAGATGAAGTTTCAGATTTGGCCAGGCTTTGGAAAGTCCATGAATGTGAGATCAGTATCAAAGGACATGATTCACCTAAAATGCAGACAGAAGTTTACTTTTTTGGAGTATAGTTTTTTTGCATGAGCTTTCTTCTTTTGTCTGTGAAAGGGATGCGTTTCCTTTTCCTTTTTCTATTCTTGCCTTTGCGGCTGTGTTTATGCTTCCTGCTTACAGTGAGTACAGGTTTCAAACATCATACTTAGTACTTATTGCTATTATCCATCAATACAGTGGCAAACAATTCCACTGATTTTAATATAATTGAAGCAAATTAATTTTAATAACTAAAATCTGAACATTTGCATTAGTTGAAATGGGAATAAAATTACTCCCATCCCACATTTAAATTACTGCTTCTTTTTATAAACTCTAAACCAGCTGACTCTGAATTCCTACCTGCATTTTGTGAGAAAAAATTTATTACCGCTATTTTTTAACAGGGACTGATGTAGAATTCTATCAAGGGCTGTAGTTATGCTAAAGATGAAGTGCAACGAAAAGGCTGACTGCTGCACCAGCAGTGTACAGTAGAGCACATACCAGCATAATTTCCTAATATATAACTGTGCATCCCCAAAGGGTGGAGCACATATTTTCAAATGGTGCGAATGGATTGAACTGGAAAGAAAAGTCAAAGCTTTGACTCATTGAAATAACTAAATCTTATGTCAGGTTTTATGGAATTACTTGTTTTATTGTTGCATAAAAACCTCAAACTGTTTGATGCTGGAAGTATTTTGACCTTTGCTCCATTTTTTCCTAATGGACTTGTTCTGCTTGTTTGGCTTGAAATTATTTTTTCTTTAGTGTGGGGGGGTAGGGGTGGGGTATTTTCCTAATATTTATAGTGAAAAATAATAACCAAAACACTAAAATTGCTCTCATTTTGGTCTGTTCCTTGCTAAGTCTCATAGCAGCCTGATGTTCATCTAGTCAGCAGTGATTCACAATTCTGAGGCTCATACCATGTACAAAAATAAGGTAGTTCTCAGTTTATCTCCTAATTCCATTCAAAAGAAAAACTTTAATTTTTTAAACTGCCTTTAGATTTCATTGCCCTAATTATGTATTGATATAGGAACCCTTTGAGGATTTCAAAGCTGTAGGGAACCCCCATTACGCTGCTGATCTGTGAAGAGGTTAGGGTTGCTATCGGTCCATTATTTACAGATTTGGAGACTGGAGGCAAGAAAAGTTGTGGCTTAATTGAATCTGGCTTTTCTTAGTCAGGCAAACTGGCTTGTCTGTGTCAACGTGTAGATAACTTGTTCATATTAAACAAGAAAAATGTTTCTGCACAACTCTGCTTCTCCTCTGCTGTTTGGTATTTCACTTCTGTTCCATGTTCGTGGCTCTGACCTGGAAGGCAAGTCTCTATCTGCAACAGAAAGCTTTATGTCTGGCTGCTTATATTGATTTGGAAAGTTACAGTGGGTGAGCATATTAGTAGAACTGCCCTTCCTGAAAAATGTATTTGGTCGATTTACTCTGTTTTCATCCTATCATGACTTGGTTGATTAAGCAGGTGATACTCCAGACTTTTACCTGCTGTTGTACTTTGAGGGTTGTGTTTTGACTGCAAGATTATCCTGCTCTGGCAGCACATGTTTACACAGGCACTACTTGTAGTCCAAGCCTGGGGGACCCTGTTGAATGTTTCCATTGTAGTCTCGTGGTTTGGAGAGATGCTTTCCCATTTCTGTCATTCAGTAACTTTTCTATAAGTAACTTAATCTCTCTACTTACAAAACTGTTTGCAGAGAGCAACTAACACAAATCACTGTTGTTGATGCGAACTGGCTCTTAATTTGAATTAATGCTTGAAAATAATGGTGTGTTTTATCTCTGCTCAACTCAACTGAACCATTTTTATTTTTTTGTCTTCCTTGCTTTCCTCAAGTGTAAAGGCTACACAAATGTGATAGTTTCACTGGGCTGGCCCTTGCCTAGCAGCCAACACAGCCATTCACCCATTGCCCCCACACCCCCAGGGGATAGGGGAGAGGATTGGGGGGGCAAAGATAAGGAGGCTTGTAGGTTGAGATAAGAACAGTTTAATAATAGAGAAAAAACTTAAAATAATACTATTAATAATATTAAAATAGTAAAGATAATGATAACAGTAACAAAATATGCAAGTGAATGACACCCAATGCTATTGCTCACCCCCCCCCACTGACCGAGCCCAGCCTGTTCCCAGATAACGATCCCAGAGGAGCAACAATCCCGAACCAAAACCACAATCCCAGGAGAGCCAGAGCACGAGCGAAAGCCAGAGAGAGCCAGAGAGGAAGAGCTCCTCACTAATATACTGGACATGATGTGATATGATATGGAATACCCCATTGGCATATCTCACTGTCAATTAAGTTTATTAATTTAAATATTCTTCTCCCCCCTTAAATCTTGTGCTTGTGGACTAACAGAACACAAAGTCCTTCACTTCTAGTGACAAAAGTGTAAACATTGGTACGTTATCAACCTCTCTCTCACAGCAAGTCCCAGGCTGGAAACTAAAACACTGCTCTTCTAATTACTAAAAAGAAAACCAGCTCTATTTCAGTTAAAAACCAGGACAACAAAGTTTACTGAATGGTGGTAGAGGGGATCATGTTGGAGCAGATGATTCTTGGAGTGAGGCTTAGAGTCCTTGCATATGAGAACTGCTGGTGCTGCATTAACATTTAATGGTTGATGTGCATGTGTGCATGAAGGCAATAGGCTGACTACTTAATTTGGGAAAGTAAATGCTGTTAACTTTCTCTATGTTTATGAAAATTAAACTTTAATTATGAGGCATTTGTTTTGAAGTTAATTTCTTTCCCTTTGCTTTGCCTTTGTGCTCAGGTTGAGAACTGGAAAGTGAGATTACGTGAATTGTTTAATTTAATTAGTAGTCTCATGGTAAATGTTCTGCAGAGCACTAGTGACTGACCTGTGCCCTGACATTATTGAACTATAAAGCAAATGCCCCTGAGAAGAAAGTATGGCAAATTAGCAAATTTTCTAGTAAAAGCTGAAAATTAATCTCTCCTCTCATATAATTGTGTCTATGAAAATCCTTATATTAATATAACTCTGAGAATCTGTTATCTGAGGAAGTGAAAACCAATTTATTACAAGCTCCTTGTTGAACTAACAGGATGCTAATTAACCCTCTTTTTTCCCCCCTCTCCCGCCAGTTCTTTACCTCCTAACCCTTTGCATGGCAGAGCTGCACCTGTGAAATCCTGAGATGAAGAGGGTGTTTTGCATTATGTTTTACTGCAACACCAGGTAACTGAAAAGGAGAGGCAGCTACAGGCATTACCTGTCTCTTGTAGTAACAGTTGACTTAACGGAACATTTTTGTGCATGGGGATTTGCCACTCTGAGCACAGATTGCTGGGTCTGTATCCTCTTCTAGTGTTAGGATTCAGATCTAAAAAACAGCAATTCAAAACGGCATCGGCTTTACACACACCAAATATCTTGAGGATGGTCTTGAGGAACAGTGTTGCAGAGTTTAACTGTTTGTATTTGCCCTAACGGTCTGGGAAGTGGACTACAGAGCTGGACTCTGAGACCTTCTGCTAAGGTTTAACTTAGCTTGATTTCAAACTTCTTTATTCCAAAGGGTGAGTAAGAAAATGCCTCTTAGGAATCTCTTGAAATAACTTTAACTATTTAATATATAGGCAACATCTTCTGGTTGGTGATGAGAATTTAAGCTGCTTCAAAGTTGTGTCAGTTCATTACCAATTGTTTCTTTTTTATTTTTTTAAACAGAAATTCTGTACGTGGAGGATAAGAGAAATCAACACAGAAATTTTAATGTGGATCAAAGTAGAATTACAATTACTTTAGGCTATTTACCTTTAGAGATCAGTTGCTAGTAATTAATGTCTTTAATTTTATGAGAAGTTATTAGCACCTTGTAAAGGAAATGTAAACTTTTTTTAGATAAGGAGTTCTAGATCTTTGTGTGAATATATGTCTCTTAAAATGTTTCTAATGCTGTCAGCTATCTAGGAAAACTAAGCCATCTGCCACATTATGACAGAAACTTGTGATAATTTAGTTTCCTAAAAAGATTAGACTCTAATGAATTTTCATCCACATTAAAAGTTACATGTTAAAGAGCAGAAAGCATGTCATTTCTTAAACCCAGACTTATTTTACTTCTCTGATGATAGCTATTGTTTGGCAATTGGGTTTTGGTGGGTTGTTTTGTTTGTTTGTGTGTCTTTGAGAATTTCCAGTACCTCAGGGCTATCTTGCTGTCTCTCTCAAGGTTCCTGCCATGCTGGAGATAACAGTACTGACGGACAGACTAAGGAAGAATTTTGTGTCTTAATGACACATTAAATTAGAACACAAAACATAGTGACATTGCTGCATAATCTCTCACAAACATTTTTACAAATCTAATTGCATATTTTTTTTTTAAACTTTGAAACCTTCATCTCTGACGTTTTATATATCTTAGATCCCATTGCAACAGTGTGCCGTGCTATAGTTTGAAGACTTTCCAGCTTCCTAAAAAGTGATCCTAAGAGTTCTCCCTTCTCTGAAATTATGGTTTCTAAAGACATCGCCTTTTACTCATTTATATCAACTTTTGCATTGCATCATCAAAAAGCAAAATGTGTATTACAGCTTGAAAGCAGCATACAATCCACTGATCAGAAAGGGGAATGAAACGGGGCTTTTGAACAGCTTTGCCAAGAAGGTGCAATGAGGCTTTTTAGAATTATCATTAGGTGCCAGCTTCATCTTGCTCCAAATTCTTCAAAGCAGCAGGACTGTTGTTTCATTAAAAGAATATATCTGCTTTTAAAGTAAGAGATTGTTAATTAAATGAAGTTTGCTGCCAAATATTGATAATATTTGAATTGCAAAGTCAGGGCTTGTCAAACAGCTTGGTGTGCTATTTCTGGATCCTGAAGGCCTTCTACCAAGCTGGACAGACCATGGCTGTAGCTGCTTCCTGCAGACTGGCTGGGCTTGGAGCCATGCTCTGGCTGGGAGGTTAAAGGTAAATCGTTAAATCCATTGAGTCCAATGTGCATCTGCTGAGACCGCTGATGCTGGAGAGTGAGGGATACCAGCTGGCTCCATAACCAGAAGTCAGCTAATTTCACATCAGTGCTTCTCTGGGTTGTTAATGGAAATGCTGACATTTACCTACAGGAGCTCCTGTGCCATTATAACACAATTGTCACAGAAAAATGGTAGGGTGGTTTTTGTTGTGTCGTGGGGTTTTTTTGTTTTTTAATGGCAAACATTTAGGTCAGCAGGTGAACAGACCTGGTACAATGCAGTGGTGTTTTTCCGGAAGCTGACAGTACATACCTAGCCTAAAAGTTGAACTTGAAAAGAAAACACTATCCGATCTCTAGTACCTGAAGCTCCAAAAATTGCAAAAATTGAATAGTCCTGTCTGTGTGGGAATCGTGCTGCACCAGACTGGGAGATTAGCTTGGCTCTTTCAACTAGATTGGAAAGCCAGAGTTAACAAACCTCCCCAGAAGCAAATGGCTGAGGTAATGCTCATGATTTACAATCGGGATTCTCAGGACTTCAGGGTAAAACTGGACAGGAGGGGGGGAAACGTGTCTAAGGGCAGGAGTTGGCAGTTGTTTAGGCAAGCTTTAACTTCATATGGCTTATCCAATTAATCCCTGTGACTCCTTGGCTCTTCTGCAATACCTAGCAGGTGGACTTAATGTACTAAACAGCCCATGAGCAAAGCAGAGAGAGCTCGTGGTACTAACAGTGTAAAACAGCTCCCAGCAGAGTGAGGAACTGGAGACAATATCATCTCCTCAACATGATGCAGTTGTATAGCCTCAAACAGTACAATTCTGGAGCATGCTGCACAGTAACTGAATTAAAGCCCTTAAGCAAACCAGGCAGAAAATATAAATTAGCTGAAGAAGGCACATATATCTGAAAAATCAATTTAAATCCCACAAGGCCCTTGCTAGCAGAACCACACTCTCAGACTTTTCAGATCTAACAGAAATGTTCAACACAAATGTATTTTTAAGTACTAGTACAAAATAACAGACCTCTGAACCGATGATCTGAAGTCTGCTAAATTATCCTTTGTCTTAATAAGGCACAATAGAAATGTTCATAACTGGGCAGTGTAAATGGATGCGAGTTGATTACCATCTCAGCCCCTTTGGAAATAAAGTTCTGCAAGTCTTCACATGGAATGGCAAGATAAAATTACATATTTGCTGATGTTTTGCATTAGCTATTATCTGCACCGTTGCTGAAAGCATTTGTGCCTTTTGAGTAGGGTATAATTCGAGGCATGAGGGAGAGAGATGCTGGCAGTTACAACAATATCACTTTCCTTATGCACGGTGCAGTGAGGAGTGTTTGCTCTCTGGTCTCTTGGTGAATGTTGAACTATAGAAATCATTGCAATATTAATCATTGAAAATCAGACATGCCCCAAGCAAGAGTTTTAACTGAATGCAGAGCTCACTTCATCGGATTTAAACCCTGATTTGTGTTTTCAAAGTTACAGTAAATTGCTCTTTAAGTTGGTATTTGTACACAGACATGGCTAATAACTGGAGAGGGGTGGGTTGGAAGGAAGAGGTTTCAAGGGATAGCACAGGGGAAGCTATCCATGCCCCTCAGACTTGGGCTCTGTCTACACTGAACTCTTGTCAGCCTCTGTAAGGGTACTGCATGCTCTGTCCTTATTAAAATGTGCCCAATTAGGACCTTACCTTCTTGTTACTTTTGCCCATTTCTGGGCAAGTTCAGTTATTAGACTTAGCTTACCAAGTTTATTAGCATGCAGGGAGAAAAACTGACACCCTAGAGAAGATGTATCTGAAGTTGATACTGCAAAAAAGTCTTCCATTATGAAAACATATTGAGTAATGGAAGAAAATATACTGAGGTGACAGCTTCCATTACTACGCATTATGTGAACTAACTCCTAGATATAAAATTAACATATATAATATAAGCACTTTTAAATTAAATTAATAAATTAACATATATAATATAAACACTTCTGCACAAGTACCATTTTTGCTCAGTTTCCTTACTCCTTGCAAAGGAAACTAATCTTTCTCTATGTGGCATCCTCTTTCACATGATAGCCATGTGAAGTATTACTAGATGACACTAATGGTTATGGAAGCTGAGCAATCAGCAGAGGATGACACCTTCCAATTCTGTGGACAGAAAGTCCTCATCCACACTAATGATAAAAAGAGAAAAGGAAAAAAAAAAAAGTTCCATAGGTTTCTAACAGTAAAACTTAAGGATTCTGGGGATAAAAAAAAATTAGAACTGACTTAATATTGAGTTTTTCATTGGAAAAGATGAAAAGTGAAAATACAATGAACTTCAGCAATCCACCAGGAATACTATGAAATAAAAAAGTACTGACTTGCACTTTTCTGATTGGAATGTTATTTTGATTTCCCACTTGCATTTCACACCCACCTCCGTATTAATTGCTAATATTTACTGACTCAGATCCTTCAGAAAATATCTAATAAAAGTGTTATAAAACCTCTACAATTTCTACTTGTAGTGATTTGTTGAGCTTGAAGGTTGTTCTCCATGAATAGCTTTTTATGTGAAATCTCAGTCCACATATAGCAGAAATTTCCATAGTTAGATTTAGGCACTCCAGTGCCTATCCAAAGTGAGAGTGCAGCCTGTTAGCAACAGGAAGTGGTAGGTGTCTGGAAGTATCGAATCATATAATGTTTGCAAAAGCTATTGAAAATTAAACAATTGTTGAAATAAAACATTTGCAAGAATAAAATATCTGGGCTCATGTTTCTGGGGACAGAGGAAAAAAATTTTAAAAAAGGCTTTAAGAACATTAGAAGACTTTGGGGATAATTATTTTTAGTAAGACGGAAGCTACAGACATTTATGGAAACAGTATTTTTCAAACTTTTTTTTTACTGGTTCATCCTTGCTTTTAGACCTCAGGAAATCTTAAATTTTGAGGTCCTAAAAGCAAAGAAAGTGCAATTATGACAATGGTGAACAGAGACATTATGATGATGTATTCACAGCGCAAGAAAGGCACCTATTCCTGGAAGGCTTTCACTGCAACTTAGGAAACAGCTTTAAATGACAAAGTATTGCAAAATGATGATCCCTCATATTTGAAAGTCCTATCTATCTTTTTTTATTTTAACTGTTGGGTGAGGAGGGGATAGATGGTGATGGGGGAGAGACAGCCTTTCCCTAGACTTTGGTGGTAATTTAATAAAGGTCTTAAAATGCAGACTTAAAGCTGTGTTTTCTTACACAGGTCTCTTTGATCTTCGTTTTAATATCCACCAAACATTTGAATTTAATGCGCAACAGTACATGCCAGCAACAAACAGCTGTAAAAGTGTCATTACATTATATTATCATCTCTGTTTTGAAAAGCTGTTTTATTTATGGCATTTTATAAACTGTTATTTCAAAAGAATGACAATAATTCCACAATAGGGTCATCTAATGTGTACGGTCTCCTTGGCATGGCAGTGAGGAAGACAAGCTTTCACTCCTTGTCTCCCCATTTCCTTTTAACAGTGAGTGATGCTGTGCAGAGTGGAGCTGAGAGAGCAACAGCACCATTCCCCAGGCACCTGCCACCCATCAAGAGTTTGCAGCAGAACACTACCTGCAGTCTTTATACTTAGCTCTCTCAACACATTTATTTTTAGTTTTATATCATCATTTTATGCCAACTGAACAAATAAACAAATCTTTAAAAAGACTTCATAGTTCCCTGCTGCCAGCCTGGAGTGATGCCAGAACTGATTTGAAGAATTGCCTCAACATCCTGCTGTGCATTAAATTGAGGGTAAAGTGTGAGCTCCTCTGAGGTGGCAAGCGAGAGAGGTGGACAAGGAAAGGTGAGGCAGGCAGTGAATCTCTCTTGCTCCTCTGAGTAGCCCAGTCTTTCCCCTTAGATCTTGCTCAGTTCATGGTGCCCCCTCGCTGGTCCCACCTTGAACAGTCCTGCCCAAGGGGATGGAGGGGATAAATATTTCCCCTGCCCCAAAACAGATCATGTTATATTCATTTAGAAAAACAAGGACTATATTCTTCATACTTTTAAGTAGCTGAACATGAATCCAAATAATGTTAAACAATTAATCTTAAATCTTCTTATACAATATTCCAGGTGAATTTTTTTTTTTTTTTAATGGCTAGATAAATCTTTTTATTGTGTTGGGTGAATTTTCAAGAAATAGTCACTAATCCAATTCAGTATTGTCTGTTTTTAGTGATTCTGTCTGGCTACTTCTATCTAAAATCTAAATCTTGTGTTTTATTCAACCTTGCAGGAACATGCGTTACTTACTAAAGATTAACAAACATTAAAATGTAGTGCTGTCACCTTATTTCTCCTCTTCCAATTAATATGTGACACCTAGAATTGCTATTGTCCTTAATGAAATAATACCCGATGCTGCAAGGATACTTGAGAAAAACCTGTGCCTTGGTTAGACACTGTTTCTGAGAATATGTGCGTCATGGCAAAAAGCATTCCAGTTTTAATAACACTTAAAAATGGATGTAAACTGCAATAATTGTACTGAGGCCTTGCTGCCTGCTCTGGTAAGGTAGTGAACAGTGTGCATCTCCATCGGTGCTTTGCTGACAGGAAAGATGAGTTGCAGGTGCTGACACATGAGCTGAGGCTGTGGAGTGCAGATCAGAACATCCACAGCCCAGTCCCAAGTATGGACCGAGGTATGAGCTCTAACCAGGGCTTTCTCTGAGCCTTACAGAGCAGTGATTATTAGCCAGTGTTAAGGACAGAGGCTTTATATGGGAAGACAGGATCTGAACAGTATTATCATTTCCTATTTTTGACTGAATAGTTAGAATGAAGATGAGGGGGGTTTTTTGTATTTTTCTTTCAGGTAACTATACTTGAGGGAATTTTGACTTTTCTTTGGAATTGGGCAAAGCATCTATTTTTCACATAAAATAATTTAAAAAAAAAAAAAAAGAACATTCTCTTTCATATTAAAAAGAAACCTAGTCCATCCTATGGGAATAGCCCTTTTTCTTTTTTGTTTATGCATAAATAGGCAAAACACTATGAACAATGGCTGAGCATGATACATTTTGTTTTGAGAGATCTGGAGTGCCCACAGCTATACTTGACTTCAGCAGAAATTCTGTGTGTTCGCTTCTTCTGAAAATTAGACCCTTTGTTCTTTTCCTAGAGCAATGACAATTTATGTCTCAAAGGTAAAATCACACTCTACCATAAGCTGCGATTGTAACAATATGCTTCTGTTTTTGCAAGTAAAAAAAAAAAAAAGGAAAAAAGGAAGAATAATTGAATTTTTAAAAACTCATTTTGATTTAACACCTCCTTCAAGATTTTAAAATCTTGAGCTCTTTTTTTCCTTT
This sequence comes from Antrostomus carolinensis, assembly GCF_000700745.2. NCBI lineage: Eukaryota > Metazoa > Chordata > Aves > Caprimulgiformes > Caprimulgidae > Antrostomus > Antrostomus carolinensis. The sequence continues at coordinate 23,990 of NW_010298756.1, read as the reverse complement.
TCTTTTCCTAATGGGACTTTTCTCATGTTCTTCTGTCCTAATAGAGCTGGAGTAAAAAAATGCATTGCTATTGTGTTTTAATTGTGATCAGAAAGTATGCTAGCTGCTTCATGGAGCAGAGCTGTAGGAAATGGGAAATGGACAGTTCTTTTTCAAGTACTTTTCCTTGTTCTTACTTGTTATTATTTAAGAATTTAAGAACAGGGCAGGGACAGAATCAAGCCTGATGCCAGATCTCACAAACATAGATTTAGACACCTGAATAAATGTTTTGTTTTTTCAGGTGTACCACATGTGTTTTTCAGGAAGTTTTCAACTTCTGTAAAAGCAAGTCACATTCATTTAAATGTCTAATGTTTGGAGGGGAAGAATCTATTTTCCTCAGCGTTGCTATGTGGTGCATTCACAATTACAGTTTCACAGTGAACAGTCCTCTGTGCATATGTACGGGAAACAAATCTGTTCACAAGGAATTATTTCTTGGAAATAGTCCCTTCATCCTCTGAGTCTTGCTTACCTCTGAAACTCCCCCTAGGTGTCTTTTTCTAGAAGCTGTTGGATGGCAAAGTGCCTCTTTTCTGCTGTCAGTTTGTGGTAAAGACGGTTGTGTTTGTATCACATTTTAAATAGGTAAGGGTGAGAGAACCAAATCAGTGTGTGTTTCAAACTGTCTCTTGGTTTATCTGTAAGACCGATGAATATGTTTCAGCTTCTTATCTTCTCTGAGAATTCCTGTCTTTAGTATTGACTGGGTTTTCCTGATCTGTGTGTACCCAAAGAACAAATACCTGTTAATTAACTAATAATTGCATACTTAAGTCACTTGCATTTGTTGGCAATCTAAGGAGATAGCATAGGAGATTATTTGGTGTTTCTTTTATTCATTCCAGTTTTATAAACTGCAATTTCAAGATTGGAAGCAGAGCACAGACTGAAACCCAGGCTAAGGACAGAAGACAGAGTCAGGGAAGAACTAGATGTTGGCAAGATTTGTGGGACTGGGAAGGTCACCAAAATATTTAGTTCTGTTAGTGCCCAAATATGATACTGGACCCACTGGCCGTGTGTGGTGTCTTGATGGAAGTGTTGCAATTATCTTAAAATAATAGAATTCAATAATTTTATGAAACCTTTCACATTGGTTACAAATAGTAATTATTAGTGCTAAAATAGAGTAATTAATGACATTTAGTTGAACTTTAGTGGTATTCTCAATATGAGACTTAGTCTCTACTATTCTGTAGTAAATTTAATGGCTTTTTAATGGTAATGTGCAAAGTAAATGAATTGAACATTTCAGCGGAGGTCTGGTAGAATGAATGAAAAATTCAGAATTATCAGAGTGGTACATTAATTGCTTGGTGGTTACATTAAACTGAATGGCAAAGTGGATGGTATTCAAAAGAGTAAGCTGGAAATGTTCTTCCAAGATGGCATGTCAATTTAAGTTTTAAAGGCTTTCTAATTGAAATAATTATCTGTGTTAAATTTTACTGTCTGTCGTCTTATAAAATCAAAGTAATGAACTTAATAGCAGAGAACATATTTGAAAACATCTTTGTTGAAGCTGGCTGAAAATTTTAACAACTGTTTTTGATCACAAATAGCAATTTCATCAAATAAAAAAATGTTTTCAGATAGCATGTTGATTTTTCATCAGAATAGAGTCAAAATAATACCCTTAGAATTTCTTGCTTTCATTTTATGCTTTTTGAGATTTACCAAGAAATTGTTCAGATAAATTCTTAATTCCAGTTCAGGTTTTTCATACTGATGTGGTACTTTGAAATGACTAGGTGGAATACAAATTTTATTTTATGACTAAGTCTAATCTTACTAATCAGGGTAGTTCAATATTTTATTTTGCTCTTTAGTGAAATAACCAGTGTATTTGGCTGAAATTGAAGAGTTTGATTTTGAAAAATAAGCAAACTTTATTGCATGTTCAGGGTTATTGCTTAGTAGTGAAAGAGATTAAATTTTATTAATTTAAAGAAAGGAAAAAATCTTGTTTTTCATACCTGTTGCAACAAATTGGTTTATTATCAAAAAGTACAAAGAAATTAAAGAAAATAGTTGCCATATTCTCCCCCACACAGGGAGAAAAATGTTAATTGTGGAAATAAAATTATTCACAATAGAAACCTGAATAAAGTGTTATATTTATGCAATCATGATAGGGCTCATAGTTGTGGTTGTGCACTGCATCACAGGGGATAAATAAAAGTACTATAGGCTATGTTGAATTGTCTAAAATATTACAAAAGGAGAAATCATTAAGAACTAAAGTGAGATAAAGCTGTTGTCAGAGCCAAAGCAGAAGCTTTCATTGTTCTTTGAGAATGAGTTGCATAGAGTTGACTTTACATGTCGATCCAGGCTGCGCTATAGTGCTTCACTGATGCAACTGCTAAGCAGTAAATTTAAGTAATTAAAGTTCTCAAGATCTGCAGGAGTTGCTGTCTTGCAGATAACAGATATACAACCATTGTGTAAGGTTATTTTGTTATTGCAGGACAGCACAGAAGCTTTATCATGACTGGCCATGTAGCTACCATTTGTAGTTTAGGTACTTGGTATGTTGTTCATATCAGAGTTACATTTTGTCTCAAAGCTCTGATATTTCTTCTGTTTGTAGAATTAATGGGTTTCCCCTTATTTTTGTCCATGCTGCTACTGATCAGGTTTTTAAGGAGTCCCTTTTCCCTAGACATACAACCGTCAAAATCTTGTTTTTCACAAGTGGTCATGACATCCTAGAACAGCTACAAAGTACTTTAACTTGTATTTTGCTTCAATAATGCTGTTTACAACAGTTCTCAAATGCTGCAGAAAGATTTTTTTTTTTCTTTAAATAACATGGCAGTGTCTCTACTTAGTCATTAATATAAATGAAGTGCTTTGTCAGCCCAGCACAGTTAATGTCCAATCAGACCCAAATCCCAGATGAAAGGTGATGTCTTTCCTCTTCTAAGTCCTTTTGTACATCTGTTGTCTATGGTTTGAACTCGAGTTCTGTATTTTACCTGTCTCCAGTGTCTTGGAAGGAGAGGCAAGGAGGGAGGGAAAGGCACCTAGGGGCTTTGTTAATCTTGCTAGAGAACAAATCCTGGAGGGTTCTGCAGGCTGTTTGGGACTGTGCAGCCTGGTAAAATTTGTACTAGAAGTTAAGGTATGAGGCTTATTCTTCTTTCTTGTCTGACATTTGATTACTACTGTTAAAATTAAGCCAATAAGCCCCCAAATTATGTCCATTTTTTTGCTTTTAATCTATTAAGGCAGATATGTAATATGGTTTTGGCACAAAAGAAAGTTTAGAGTGCAACCCTTTGGTTGGGCAATCACCATTATTAGTCCATGCTACTTCAGCTGATGATTTTACCAGTGTCTTCCTGGAGTAGAAGGTTTTTCTAGACTGCAATTGATAACAAAATCATTGGGTGTCCCAAACTGATGAGGATGAAGTCCTTCAAGTGGTAGGCAGATGTTTCACCAGCATCTCCTTTGTTGTCATTGTCTTGTCCGTCCTTCCTTCCTTTCTTCCTTCTTTCCGTTGTTTAAAGCAACTTTTAAACGTTGCCTTGTGCAATTCAGTTCTGTTACTTCATGTGACGTTTCTTGAACTTTTCAGGTAATTTCAGGTCTGTGGAGCTTGTTCCTAGTGGGACTTATATGGAGTTTTGAGCTCGCCTAATCTTTGCAGAGCAAAGCCAGTATTAAAACAAATCTGCCAGGCTCTATTCAGTTGTACTGCTTTGTTGTGAACTTCAGTTGGGCAACTCTGAAAGATGATGCTTGTAAAGGGAAAGGATAGCACTCAAACAGCAAGAGAAAGTGTGGCATTTAATCCACAAATACGTTGTGACAATAAAAAATGTCACTTGGTAATTCTTTGTAGGGGGCTTGAAACCAATTTTCCTTCCATTTATTCTATTTATTTATCCTCTTTCACTGTGCCTCATCACTGCAGCATCAAACACAGAACAAAGTTAATCAGCAAGAGATTTGCCTTTTTTATGAATGAAAATGAAATGAGGAATCTTAGTAAATTTTCCCCTCTCCTAATTGTGATAATTGGAATCTAAAAAAACATGAAAGCATAGCTCTGACATTGAAAGCTGTAGTTGAATTGTGCTTCTAGTCTTAGTGATTCTTTTTTCCAAACTCTTTATGTTTCCAAACTCTTCTTACAGTAGATCATCCAGACTTCCATGTTCAAGTACATCTAGCTTTGCAAAGTTTAGTTTTGCACTTTGGTTGAGAACTTTTTAAACATTTCTAGGTTCTTGTTGATAACTGGATGGTCCAAAACCTAGGCGAAAGATTTTGCATGCTACTGCTCTTAATGAATCCAGACTAGGCAGACATGCAAGGTAATTTCTCTGGCTTTAATCTGTAAGAAAAGCAGGTTGCCCTTGATAGTAACGATTAACTCATCAGTGTTTCAGCATCATTAGAATTATCTTATTTGTTGTTTTAATAGGAGTGCCTGTGTTACAGCATGTTTTGGTTTTGCTGCTGGCCAGAAGAATTTAAATCCACTAACTCAGTGCCCCGAGGCATCAAAATTGTACTTGCTGTGTTGCGAATGAGCTAGACTTGGTTCTGCTGCAGTGAGGTAGATTTGGCCTCATTGGGAGTGACTGTTGATGCCCCCCCTAAGCAAGCAATCAATAGTATTGATCTCGCTCGGTGAATTGTGTGCTGCTCGCGAGGCAGTGGCACATGCTGCAGGCTAATAGGAGAATGAGCCAGCTCACCAAGCTGCTGCTGACTTGAATTATGAGAATTAGAAGTGACTGATGCTGAGAAAGCTAAAGAATTAGCTACTACCCAGGTTAGTGCAGTTTAATCAGTGACTAAAGATGATGCACATACTTGCCTCTGCAGGAGCTGTCCTATTTTTACTGGTGCCCTTGCATGTGAACATGTAGCCTCTGAGATGACTGGTATCTTTTAAACTTTTGTGCCCAAATTGCGACAGCATGAGCTGAGTTGCTCTATGACAGCTGCTGTTTTGCACAAATAAAACAGGTAATAGAAGCTGACAAACTTCCTCTTATAAACTGGAATTTCTAATAGCTTTTAGTTGCTTTAATTACTTTCCATGGGTACAAGAAGAGCTTTAGTATAAATATTAATGTTATGAATGAAACATGAGACCCTTTTATCTCAGTAGTGTCTTCAAATTCACTTAGAGTTTCCTTCTGATAGAATGATTGATGGAATGTCTTGTTCAGAACTGGACTGACAACAAAAATTGTATTTAAGAAGAAATAGAATAATTTTTAAAAGCATTTAGGTCTTGCTGTGTTGATAGTGAGAGCTGGGCATATTTTAAATGTCTTTAAAATCCTCTTAGTAACAATTGACACACAATATCACTTGCAGACATTAGGAAAACTTCACATATTTTTCTTTTTCTGTTTTCTCATCTTGCTTCAGAATCCATTTTCCTTTTAAAAAAAAAAAAAAGCTGTTTATTAGAAAGCTTTTGCTGGGTAATTGAAACAATTTCTCGGTAAGAAACTTCTAGCCACCTCTAATTCCTATGCAAGAACAAGGAAGAAATCCTCATACTTAAATACATTTTTTATAATTTTCTAGAAGAACAACTGTCAATTGTTCTTACTCATCTGTGCATAGAGTTTATATCTGACAGTATCTAACCGCTTTCACAGCTGAGATAATACACAATAATGCTGACCATGACTGCAAACATTTGCCAGGCTGAAGTGAGCATTTTCTCCAAAAGCCTGTTGATGTGCTGGCATTAACCTTGGCAAAAAGTGACTTATCCCATAACTGCCTCTTACATTCTGTCCACTGGAGCAGGAAAAGTCTGGGATTGAAGTATATAAGTAGCATCAATAGTTTGAACTGAAGACAAATATATAGGAGTTTTTTTCCAAACTGGCTAAGGATTAAAGCTGCAATTCCTAAAGTTCTCTGCTCAGAAATCTTAGGAGACTGTTTCTGGAGAGCGTATGTGGCTCTACAGAAGAGTAAAAGTATCTCAGTAGTCAACACTAAAAGTCCTGGTCATAGGTTACATCCTTGAAATATATCACTGTAGTACTGGCGACAATTTATCTGCTGAATCCTATTGTAGTGGAGCATGGTCTTATTTAATGGATGGAGATCCTATAGAGCAGCTTTCTATGGGATTTGGTGGAGAGATTCTGTATGGACAGCCAGCTCCTTCATCCCTTCCCCCACTGGTGAGGTCTTTTGACATTTATTTATTTCTATGGGGAATATTTTTCTTTTCCTAGGCAGAAATTTTATTTCAACAGCACCTAGGTCCCAAAATCTAAATCTTACATGATCCATTCATTCATATTTGACCAGGAATTATAGAAGTTGCATGCACACATTTTTCCATTGCAAATAAGAAGTATGACAATAGGATAATTATATTTTTCAAACAGTTCTGCATATGTATTAAGTCATCTATAGGTTTACTTCAAGTTTAAATACTGATGTGCACATTTGCATCTGTATGTGAATGTTCCTGAAGCTTGGCTTTTTGAACAGATTTCTCTTCTATGCTAATGCAAAGCTTTGAAAAATCAATTCTTTTGAGCTAAAGCAGTATTGCTGGAAAGAATTATCATCACTGGCTTTAATGTACTCAGGAACCAAACATAGTATCCTTAATCAGTCATAGCAGAAAGCCTTAAATAGGGCAAGAGATATTTTATTTCATGTTAACTGTTTTTTAAGTGAAAATAAAACTAAGAAACAGCTAGAGTACATAAACTTTATAGGATAGGTCATAGGTATTTTTACTTGGCAAACAATTTAATATACCACATGTAGTCTTATTCGACAATTTAAGTGAGCGTCTGGCATCATGTCTAATACTTTTTACTAAACATAATGAATCTGCTTTAACTTAAGTTTCATGGTCACATTTTGTGGCCTTTACACAGACATTATTTTATGTATGTGTATATGTTTAAAGCCCCAACAACAATTTTAAAAATCCATTTATCCAGGCTACTAATAAATACAGCATTATTACAAGTGCTACAGTGTTTTGAATTTTTATAATAGATTATGTATTGCTACAGCTACGTATAGACTTAAAAAAAAAAAAAAAAAAAAAAAGCCAACCTATTTGGTATTAAAATGCAGAATAATTCAAGATTGTTTCCTAAAGATGTGAATCAGAAAACAATTCATGCAGATGGCAATTAAGTAGAGGTACCTATAACTGTAGGAACAGACTTTTTGCCTTTTATGGAGTACTGTAATGGCAGGATAATAACTAACAGAATCCCTCATTTATCCTATTGGATTAATGAAAATCAGAAATGTAAAAATGAGACTTGGTGCTGTGTTCCTTTTGAAAAGGTGTCTGCACCTCTCCCTTGATTCTGCATTTTCCTTGTAAATTCCAGGCTTTCACTTAAAAATAACTTTCTCCTCCTTTCCTGCCGGGAAGTTATCAGCTATCCTTGTGTAAATCTGTGCTGACACATGTTAATTCAGCCTTGCTGAGAACTGTCTACTTTTAAATTGCAGTGGCAGCAAATCCATAAACTGTAGAATTTACCGAGGGTCACATCAGTATTAAGATGCATCGGTATTGAGATGCATCAGCACAGCAATTGCAACCCCTGATTCTGCAAATGGCCATACTCATAGGCAACCAGCTGAAGCTCTGGAGAGGTTACGAAGTTCTTCTAAGGACAGAACTTGAGCACTAGTCTTCCTAGAACACAAACATATTTATTCAGTGAGAATAAAGCTCTTGTGGGAGCTGAGCTCACTGAAGCTTAATTCAGCAGTCAGGTCATATATGAACCACTAAAAGGCTTAGGGTTAATTTTGGAGCTGTGCAATATGTTATTTAGTACCTTGTGCAAGCATTGGTGTCTTTGGTCATGTGTAAGGTCACAAATAAACCCATGTTAGGAGTAGGAATATCCACTAGAGGCATGTCAATGAGCATATGAATGAGTGTAGATGATCACACAGATGAATGAATTGCACAAGTTGACCTCTTGGCTGCCCATGGGTGCAAAGAAAACAGATTTTAATAGCTAGCTAACGAAGCTTTTAACCTAAGTACAACAAAGCTCTGGTTTATTTGCTACATCTCCTGAGCTGTGCCAGGTTATACATGGAGAATTAAAAGAAGCTTCCTACTCTTCAGACTGAACAAAAGACTACAGATGCCTTGAGTCAGGCCATGAACAAACCAATAGTGAGCAAAGAAAGCAAGCAATGAGACAACACTGGTCAGCCTGACACAGTCACTAGCTACCAGCCTCGCTGGGTATTTCTGGAGGTGATTTTTGTCTGTGGCTGCTGTACAGAGTCAGGCTAGGAAAGTATTAGGAAAATCCTGGATCCAGGAAGATGTACATATGAACATGTGCATATGTCTGTTTGCAGGTAGAGTTGTGCAATGTGCTTTTAAAGGAAAAAAAAAAAATCTGTGTTTATCTCTTTTTATTGTACATTTGCTATAAAGATAATCTTTCTTGCATAGTATTTACTTATATAACAGTGGTCCTTTAGCAAGCTGAAATAAAAAAGGATTCTTTTCCTCCCTCATCCCTTGGTCGCAGATAAGCTTTTTCATATCCTTTAACAGTCTGTCACAGATTTTCACCAATGCTGCTGAAATAAAGACTAAACATTTATAGCAAGTAACACTTGAATCTATCCTTCATCCTTTCTGGGGGGAAAAAAAAAATCTTCACCTAGTGCCCTCATTTGCTATCCTCTGAGGAAGAAAGAATATTTTTTTTTTCTCAGTGGTAATGGTCCAGCCAGGGGAATGTCATTTAGCACCAAGGGATGTCAACATCACAGAACATTTGCTAATTTCATCAAGATTAATATAATCCTTTGCATTCAGTCCTAAATCATTGGTGACAGCTCATGGCAAAATGGGGAATATCACAGGGACCAATGACACTTGCTACAGCTTTCCCTTCAGCAATAACACTTCTGATGTATTTATCTTAATTAGCAGCAGCAGGAGAAAAGAAAAAAATAGAGACAGAGAGAAATTCAATTGCATTTGGGCAAGATCATAATTAAGAGTGTTCTCTGTACAATTCCAAATATAGATTTCCGACAGAGAAAAAGAAACGCAATTCACTTAAATGAAAGGCAAAAAATGTAATGAAGTTTAATGGAATATTTTTCATCATTTTTCTTTTTTTAAGCATCAGCTTTAAATTCCATCACTATGTAACTCATTCAGAAAGGCTCACATTCTTTTATAGTAAAATCTTCCTAGCAATGGAAAAAACAACAACAAAAAATTGCTGAAAGATGAAAGCTGAATCATTCAAGTTGTTTAAGCTTGAAATGCCTTTAAAAATAAAAGTTAAATGGTTGGAATGAAATATAAAATATCATTTTTCTAGATTATTTGATTATTATTCCATAGTTTTCTGAGTTGTTGAACTGTCCTTACCTCCAGTAAATACTGGAGCAGTGTGCCGAGTAACTCAGCACCACCTGTCTGTGTATCCCCACTTTTACTTGGTATACGCTTGTGAAAGTGAAAAGTAAAATAGACTCAAATATTATTTTTTTATTAGTAATATGCCTGCTTTATAATTCACCAGGTTATCACTAATAGTTTATAAACATATATAATTTTAAATCATTGGAATTAAAGGCGGGAATCCTGCTGCTTCCAAGTCTTCTTATTTTACTCTCTAAAATTTACATGTGAATTATGCTCATAAACAAACCAGTGCTCTAGAATGAGTGAGTTGGGGTTTTTGTCCTGTTAAAGAAATAGAACAACACAGAAAGTGTTTCAATAGTGAGAAAGGTACTGGAAAGGAGAGATTAGTAAAGGGCTGGATGAACAGTTACGGAGGAGGTGGTTCTGCACCATATTACTTGAAAAAGTGTTTTGAGCCTTTATAGAGACAAGAGTGGATGACAACAAATAGCTCAAGACACATGAGATAAAATGGTTGTGAAAGGCAACTTCCAAAGGACTCCACAATAATAATGGCCTTATAAGATCCCCTTTCATGTATGAGTTTTTGAATTGCTTATTCTGACAAATGTCTATGCAAAATTAGGCACAACTTCTTTGTATAGGCACTGCTGGGGATTGTTTGACAGAACTATATGCACAAAAAGCACACTTATGCATGTTACAGAAGTAGCTTGCATGTGTCACATGATAATTATGTGCCTAAAGTATGAAAAAAATCTGAAAGTTAGTTGAAGTCCAACTTAGTGTGTAGTGTTGCTGCTCGTACCAGTATTTCTGTTCCCTGCCTAACTAGATTGCTTCTATGAGGTGAGCGATATTAAAGTCATCTTTTTTCCCTGCTGTCAGCTGTCAGGTGCATTTCCCTCTTACTGACAAGTATCTAATAAGCTCAGGTCTGCTCACTTGCATCTTTTGGAAACACTGTACTTGTATGGAAGACCATTTGGTCTTGGAGATAGATTTCCCCTTCTGTTACATACTTGGGAAGTGTAATACCCTGCCCAGCTTTGCTGTCGAAGGCAGGTATTCATTATTACAATTCCCCTGAGAAAAGAGCAGCTTCTTCCTACAGAACCTCTCTCAACTTTATGCATGTAGCAATAATCTTTATGAAAACCAAACTTTCCCTGGGTAAAAAAGAGTGCATTTGAGAATGATTAACAGTGTAAGTTAACTGTTACTGATAAGCGAATTGTGAATATTAAAAAAACAACCAAACAAAACAAAACTTAAAAATTCAGAAAAAGACCCCCAAAGTTTGCAGAAATATTTGGTTGCAGTGCTCTGATGGCAGCTGGCTTTCAGCTTTTTTAGCATTTCAGTTTCTGTGAGCAACGGAGAAACTTCAGGCTCAACCTATCCTGAATTCTGCTTGAATTGAGCAGACTATTTTAGGTATTAGATTCCAGATTTTAGTGGTTTGTAACACCTTCACTGGTGGGTTCACTTGGTGGGTGTGAACAAACAAAAATTTAAAGAAGCAGCTCAGTCTCCCTTAGTGAAATAAACTTGAATTTAGCTACCTTGCTAAAAATGTATTTGTGAATAATCGAGACAGACTGTATCATGACTCATTCTTAATCCCTCTTGGGATCCCTCAGGGGAAAGCATGCCACAGCTGTGACTAAAGCCATGGGGCTCCTGCAATTGCAGAGACAGCTGACCTTTTCTGGAGACCTCTCACTTTTTGCTAGCGAGAGTGTGAATAGGTGGTTGGATGCCACTAACACCAATTTAAAATCTGTGTTTCAACCATTTCTGGAGCTTCAGTCCCTTCCAATCTAGAGCTGTTCTGTGAACTGCTCCACTTAAATTACACAGCTCCAATCCAGCAAAATACATGGTCCAAGTATGAGAAATACTGAGCAGATTGGTCTTTGTAAAGGCTGAATGAGCCTCAGAGCCTTGTGTAATCTCTATGGATTGTGGCATGTGGAGAAGCAATGTACTGCCCGGCTGCTTTGCTCAAATGCATTTTCCACAATCATTTGCAATTCCTGGCCCTGTCCCTCTGCAGAGCATGTCTACACGCTGCAGGTGTGATGACTCTGGTGCATCCCTGGTGCTTTGGACCCTCTCTGCAGGTTGGGAGAGAAGTTCTGTACCTACAGAGCGATGCAAAGAATGGGTGCCATTGACCTGCCCTTTGGAATGCTTTAGAATGAAATACTTAGAAGATTATGTAGCCTCACTTTGGCGCGTAACTGTTGTTAGAAATACTGGACAAATGCAAAAGGATAGATGGCTTTGTGTATTCTTCCCAAAATATTTTAGTTTCTCCAATTTGGCATTTCTATAGCATTTCATTTGAGAGTCATCTTTCCTTTTTCATTCCACTTGAGATTGATGTTCTCCTGCCACTTATCCAAGTGACTTTATTTTGATATGTGTCAGTTTGAAATTAACATACAAAAAAAATTTCTGCCATCTAGCAATTAGTCTCTTGAAAAAATTAAAACCTTCAAGACATGTAACAGGACTTAAATTTTCAGTGGCTTTATCTCAATCTTAGACTAGAATAAACTTGCATAACCTAATAGCTATGATTAAAATCTGTTTCTCTATTAGAACGTGCTTCCATTTATCACTGCAATTTTCTTTCTGTCCTGTTTCTCAATTTGGCCTTTTTTTTTTTTTCTTTTCCCTTGTTGTGCGAGGTCTGATTTTAGTAAAACATCTGTTCAATACTTTATCAGTAAAATTAGTTTTCCTATAGAATGGTAATAAGGTCTTTAAGCCACGTTTTGCAAATATCTAAATGAAGACAAATTTTTGTGTGTGTGTGTGTGTATTCAGTGAACTATGCAGTAAAATATTTGCTCTCCTTTTTGAACAACTTGTATTTTGGTTTCCTGTATTTGATACAATGCGTGACACAATTTAGATTTGATTGTTTGAGGATACTTTCCCACACACACTCTAATCTAGAAGTAGTTACAGGACCTGAAGAATGAAAAGTAACCCATGTGCCCCAAAACTAATTAGAAAGAGCCTTTAAAATGAGAAAGTTTACTGATTAAATTCAAATTATTTGCAAAATATTTGTGATTTTTTTGAGAGAGACAGAGAAGTAACAAAACTATTCTTATGTCTTAAAAATGTAATTATTATGATGTCTTTTATTTAGATTGTAGTTGAATCCCCACTGGCTCCTCACCAGTTACCTTTTCAAATATAAAATCTGATACAACTGGTAATGATTTGAACCAGTCTCCTCTGTTATTACATTAACATCTCAATTTACTGGGTGTTGTAATACTCCCTAACAGTTTTCTTATTTCTGAAACTATTGTGTTTTATTTCTTATCTCTTTTTTTCTGGTTTTATTTTGTTTTAATGAGTAGTGGGATACTTGATTTTAATTTCTTTGTGAAACTTCAGTATTTCTAATAATAAAATTATTACAGTATTTCAAGAAGAACAAAAAATTGATACCATATTTCAGATGATTTACTGTGAGATCTAATGAGAAACTTGAGTACTTTCACACTCACTGAGACCGTAATTTAGGATAATACTGGAAGGAGTGTAGAACTACATGACATAGTTCTTGGCAATTGTGGGTCCGCTAACTAATCCTGACCCCACTTAAAGCAGTTGAGTTTCTGTTTCCCTTTGAGACAGACACTTTGAAGGTTTCTTCTGTAAAGCATTTCTGGCTCTGAACTGGAATCGCCATGGAAGAGTCACTGCTTTATGCCACGATAATGTTTTGAATTAGAGACTTGCTATGAAAAAAACTAAATTCTGGTGAATGTGAGCTATGGAGTGTAATGTACTCTATATGGTCAAAAATACATATTGACAAGTTATTTTTCATAGGTACCTGTAATCTGCTGGAGGCTCCACACTACAGCTTTCTCTCTCTCTGGGAGAACACTATGCAATGTAGGGTGTGGATAACTGTGTACCTAAGTACAGAGACCATTGCTTGTGGTTACACCTGGTGGCTTCACCTTGGATAAATCAATCTGTAATGCTTGATTATTCTGTAGTTTTGCATAAAAAAGTACAATCTGATTTGAAGGAGTGAAGGAGGGGGAGAAATTAGCCTGGCATTAGTAAATGTGGGATTTGTGCTAGTGGAGGAGGGACATGAGGCAAGTCTTCGGGCTGCTGTCTCTGGAGATACCTCACAAGCACTGTGTTTAAGGGCTCAGGTGGAAATTAAAGATGCTGTGGATCCTGTGCTGGTCCTTTGCACATGGGTGAATTTTTCCTCTGACAGGGAAAGGGATGACAATAGCTGCTACAAACATTTCTTATTCAGCTTCTGGTCTCTTCATGCCTCACAGGTACTCCAGGGAGCCTCCTATGCTGTCTGCTCTGAGAAGTGGAAGGTTTTATGCATATACTCAGTTAATTCTGAAATCTCAGATGTCATTTCCTTAGTCTATTTCCATAATTACTTATGTGGAACCAAATCATACAACCATGATGGAAATGGAAAGAGGTAGGAGGGTTGTTTTTTTTTAAAATAAAAAATTAAAAAAAAACCCCACATAGTCCCTGTGGGCCTGATCCCCCTGCCTATGGGAACCCATGCAAAGATCTTAGTTCTATGTCTTTTTAGCCTCATTTCAGAAGTCATGATTTCAACTTGTATGAGATAAGAACATGTATTTTCCAGCATACTCTAATGAGCTGTGGTCTTCATAGCATTCTTAACTTATTCTATACGTAGATCTGAGAATCTACTGACCCACCTGCCTCAGTCATGTTATTGGATTTATGTGTGGTGGTGTTTGGGTTTTTTTGTCTTTGTTTTAATAAGAGATGCGTTCCTGGTTTTTAACATTTAAATAGTCATTCCTGGCTCTTCAACATTGCTCCACTTCTTGCCCCCTCCCGGTTCATATATCCTTTTCATGTGGGCTGAACTCCAATATCTCTTGTGATTTGTGACAAATAAAGCTCTGTGACTAATCCCAGTCTTACCAGTGTGTTTATTGCTTTGGTGTCTGGTGGCAACTGTACAGCAGATATAAGACTTTGGAAGGGACCTTACTGGACAGTATCTGCTTCAGCACCCTCTCCTTTCTTTCATTTCAGAATGCTTTGGGGTTTCGTTTTTATTCAGGAGGTAGTGATTAACCATAGTGCAGTCCTATTGCTTTGAGAATCAAACCATTTTTTTTCTGGTTGGTGGACTGAGTAGTACATAGCAAATGTCTTAATTTTGTCCTTTCTTTGAAGTCATTAAAGTTACAGAAATTAATTATCATATGTGCATAAGATTGCCTTAACCAAATTGCATTTCTTCCTGGGAAGACTACTGAATGGTTGTCATTCTATTACTGTCATTGTACTGTAAGGGCAAGTGTTTGTATTGTGTTATCTCACCTAAACTTAGGAGTTTGTATTGTGTTATCTCACCTAAACTTAGGAGTCTATAGTCTTGTTTTATTAAGTATCTCACACATATTTATAGTTTCCTCCAGCTCTGGCTTCCTTCATATCAAGCACTTCTCTGCAGGGAGTGAAGAAAGTACTTCTAAGCGCATAACGTTCATCTTTCTCTGACATGCCTGGTTGTGATATTTTAATTATTTTTAAATAACATCCATTAAAACTGTGCTCATCCCTTCAAGATTTTAAAGTCAGCGTCAGAGAAAATGAAAGCCTTTGTTTCAAATTCTCTTTCTGATTATCTTTTCTCTAATTGACTTTTGCTCCTTTCCAGTCAAGTTTTAATTTCCTCATGTGGCTTTATGAGGCTGTCTGTTTCTATTTTTCTTTTTTATGTCTGGCTTTGCACTTCTAGCCTATTGTTGTCTAACTCAGATTAATTTTCATCTCCTACTAAGTACTGTACAGAATGAAGACCCTAAGATGTGCCTACGGAAAAGTCACAGTCAAGGTGCACTTTGCTTTTCAAGAGGTGTTCACTACTCTCAAATGCCAGCTGGTACCGAGGCAGGTCAAGCTTTATTTTCAAAGTTTTGTATTTCGCAGAGTCACCAACTGATGTACCTTGTTGTATCTTATGGAGATATAGTCTCTCCATTTTTGAGCAATCTTTATGACAGATCAATTTTAATTTTATGTTATTTTTGAATTATAGATTTATTTCTGGATGTTTTTACTAGATTCAACTATAAAAGCCAGGAAAGTTCAGCTCCCCATTGAAATAGAGCACGTGTGTGAAACTGAAACTGTTTAGTTGACTGTGAAGTTACCAAGACATAGTTTAGGTATATTAAAACATTATCATGTCTGTACTGACAAGAATTTGGGCACCTGATGCCATTTAACAGACAATGTCCCAGATTTTTTCCTGCTTTTTAGGTGATGTTAATAGTCTGATAGACATTCAAAATTACTGCATGTTTTGATGGGAAAAACAAAGAAAACAAAAAAACCCTCCAAAGCCCCAAACCAAACCCATAACATGCAAATAAATACTTCATCAATATATTGTAAAAATAAGCTTCATAGATACATCTGGTAAGTTTAATTATTTTAACTTCTTAGTTATTGGCATGCTTTGTGTTATTGTAAGGTAAGAAAAATAGAACCACCTGCAGACTTTTGCAGTGCTGTCTCACACATATATCATCTTTCTTCAAGCAGCAGCTTGTACTTAACACAGGGTCTCCTACTCATGGCTGTTAGATCATGGTAGACAACCCTGCTAATGCTGACCTGCATGACAACATCCCTCTGAAGTTCATTAGCTAATAGCATGAGAGCAGACCAAGGCACAGTTTGAGCGTAAAGCCAGCACAGAACTGATCTGGGTGCTTGGATCGCTTTGCCATCTGGTAGTAGTGAACTTCACCTTTCTCACTCCTCATGGAATGCTATATTGCATCTTCTCTTACAGTATTTTGCCTGCTGGAGAAAAACACTGTTGATTGAATGGAATGTTTTTTTTAAAAAATCACTGCCACACCTGGAAGTGTTATAAGGAGGTAGATATTTGTCTGGATGGAGAGAATTTACCATGATGTAGTCAAAGCACAAGTAGACTGAGAGAAAAGTCTGTGTCAGAGAATGAATTAAATCTTTATTGTTGGTGTATATTGGCTTCATCAAGTACAGCGCAGGATGCAACATCTCCTAGGCAGATATTTTCTTTTTAATACTTTCCTCAACATGAGAAGGAGCTATTGTATTCTACAATACATCAAATATATGTTTGCCAGTGGACTTTATTAACTTATTAAATCAGCAAGATGAAATAGCCACTTTGTTCTATTTAATTTAAAACAATAAAACTAAATAATAAAATTTTTGGCTTCATAATGTAGTCTCATGTTAGATAAGAAAGTCTTTCATTCAGTATTAGAATTTCTTTCAGTGGTATTGTAGTTTTGTTTACATCCATATGTTTAAGTATGTGACACTACATAAAGTTCTGTATGTTTGATGGCATGTGCCATATAATTAAATGTGTAAAACTTTTGCTGATCCAGCTAATAAGGTTATGAATTTAAATGCACACAAGTCTAGAAACTGAAATTCATTTTAAAAAACCCACAAACACCACCCCCCCAAAAAACCCCCAAACAAAAAAAACCAAACAACAACAACAAAAAAAAAAACAAAAAAAAAAAAAAAAAAAAAAAAAAAAAAAAACCAAAACCCCCTTCTCCTAATTATTCAGGCTGCATGTATCTTATGTTGAGGTGAGTATGATAACTTCGAGAACATCAAGTTTTTATTTTCATAGATTCATACAGCTTAAAACCCTACCTACCCTCTTGTGTGCTGCAGCCATAGACTTTTTCCAGGCATTTTCTCTATTAGGCTAATGTTGCCCATGTTGGGGAAATGTAAATTTACAAATATAAGTTCATAAATTCAATGCAATACTGAGTAGCCTAATGAGCATGTCACCATAAAGTATTGTTGAAAACAGAACTTAAAGAATGGGATGTCAGTAGGAGGGAGAGACAGATTTTGAAGCTGAGGATATAAAAATCTATCTTATAATTAAGTGGGGTCTCTCAGTTAGCAGGTTACTTTGTACCTGAGAATTTCTTGCACCTACCTAATAATTCTCATTTCTTGAACTCATGTTAAACCCAACAGGAGCTCTGGATGCCTTTTGCCATGTCAAGGAAGAGCTCAGCCCTTCAGGTGCAACTCTGAGCTCAGTCTCTTGGATTGTAAATAAGAAGGAACTTGTCAAATATTTCATTTTAAAGTGTGAGTGTGTGTGTAATTCTCAACTCTGTGACAGATTTAGAATAGCAATTTTTTGAACTGGCAAAAGCTTTTTAGATCACCATCAGTAACAGTGTGTCAGTTTTAGCTGTGAGTTCAGAGTCTTCTGTCAATTTGTGAAACAACTGCTTTGTTATTTTAAATATTTCTATGTTATTTTAGTTGTTTATTTTTGCATTTGATATAAGTGTCTTGAAAATAGACACGCTTTGTTTTTTCTAGACAACTTTTTTGTAATAAACTTTTCTACTGAACATGGATAGAGGAAACAGAATAGTAATGGTGCAGGTTACACCTGTTTCCTATAGTCATCTTCAGTAGATATAAACACAAGTCTTTGATTCCATCATGACATTTTTTGAGCTTAAAGCCACTATTGTGGATAATTGTAATGCTCTACACTGAAGCCCAAATGATTTGGGGACAATTTTTACCCAGAATATGCTGATTTTTTATCTTTTTTTCTTTTTTTCTTTTTTTTAGCATACAGATCCAGCTTTTAGATCTGTGCTCATACTTAATCCACCTGTTTTACTGCCTGTGCATGTAGAGAAGGCTGAAGTGGATACAAATATTCCCAAGTTCAAAATTCTTTGTAAGAATACGAAAACACAGGTACATTGTAGCTTTATTTGTTCTTTCCACTAAATATATTTTTGATCATTGTTTAATACTGCTTTTGATGCAGTAGTTTTTCATAAAGGCTGCCGGAGCTGAGATTCCCTGTATACACTCCCTGTGTGCTATAGAACCTGCATGTGAGCCTTCTGCAAAGTTTGTGGAAATGCAGCTTTGGGTTTGAGATCCTATTGCTCTGAAATAGCTAGCTGGTGAGTCTTGCATTATTTTACTTAACACAAAAGCATGCACAACTAGGAGTTAAGTCTGCTATCAAAAGCTATGGAAGGGATTTTCTACCAGTACATGGCTAATCAAAATACAAAATACAGAATACTGAAAAGGTCACCATGGCAAACAGCTGTATTATATTTCACTGAATATATTAAGCATTTCATTCCTAATGTCTCATTCCAAAGACAAAGATTTTAATGAAACTGGAAAATGGCAGGAAGCTTTTTTTTTTTTTTAATCTGACTGCAGTTTCAAAGTCAGGTTGCCATTATGCATTGAAGATCTTTCAGGCCACATGAAATCTTATTAGAGCTGGCCACAGCTTTGCTAGAATAGTCAGAGACTTGATTAATTTATTGCTATTTTATTCAAGTAAAATAATTAGCATCTGCTGTTTACAGTAGTTCCCTCTTTCTTCTTATTTGTAGTTTTCAAAATGAAATATGATCTTGGGAACCACATCTCCTA
Organism: Antrostomus carolinensis; assembly: GCF_000700745.2. Classification (NCBI taxonomy): domain Eukaryota; kingdom Metazoa; phylum Chordata; class Aves; order Caprimulgiformes; family Caprimulgidae; genus Antrostomus; species Antrostomus carolinensis. The sequence continues at coordinate 5,014 of NW_010298756.1, read as the reverse complement.
CATCTAAACAGGAGGTTTGCTGTTCTTCATAGTTTATCTGAACTAGATCTGTGGGGTGATTATTCTGTTACAGAAGAGCTGGATGGAAAGCTGGATGCTTTTTACAGTTTCAGAACTCTGATTTTTGTCACGTTTGCACTCGCCACGTTGGCAGTGATGTGCTCTCTGAATTTTATGAGTACATTAAGAAATAACACAGGCTCGATGATTGAAATGAAATGCCTTAAAGGGTATTTTTTTTGTTTATGTTCAGATTTCTCTTAATACAAAAGATATCTATCAAAATTTCTTATTAGGATCTTACCATGGCAAAAACACATACCGTAGCCTGCCCCAGGACAATGTGGCAGTGTGCTACACTGATGATCACTCTTCTGCTACTCTTTCCTGAGAGCCCCACAGCCTGTTCCCCTTGGGCCTGGTCACCTCTCTGTTAAATGAATGTTAGGTGTGTCAAATACCACGGGACAAGCAAATATCTGGGTAGGTCACAATGTGGAGCGAGGATGGAGCTCCTTATTCCATCTGGTCACTTGGTTGGATCCTATGCTGGGAAGACCTGTTCTTAAGATGGACATGCACTGCTCCTGTATGAATGGAGGATCTGGACATAGGCCCTACTTTGCCCTTGGTTGCTTGCTATGCCCAAAAGATTAGGTTAGAATCACTTATGGGTAGACATTACATGGTGTAGAGTACAGTACCATCATATTGCATGTGTAGTTTAGCTTGTCTTCTTTTCCTAAGAATTGGTAGAGATTTGATGATAAGACATCACATTTAAATTAAAAAAAAAATCATAAGAAGAGCAAATACGCTTTGTTTTATTGCTGTATTTGTAGCCTTAGGTTATAGATTTCTGAATAGAAAGAAAACTGGTGAGGGTAAATGCTAAGTCTCTGTTAGTCTGTTTAAAAATACAAATTTGCAGTACACAGTTTATTCATAAGATTCAGCTGATGTGGAAGTAGTATATAACATTTGTCAGTGTCTGTCAGATGTTTAATTGGATAATTTGTGGGTGAGCAGGGATTTTTTTCAGTAATGATTTTACATTTTCTAATGTATGTACCTCTGAGAGACCCCCCCCTTCTTTAATTATGTACGAGACTTGATTTTGTTTTGAGTAGTTCTGATTAAGAGTTCAGTCTATAGTGGCTATAGATTATTCATGAATCAGCCTTTCTCTTTTGATAGAGAGAAAATTGTGCCACCATCTCAAATCTTATAGCAAATATTTCACATTGCCAGCCCTACTGGGACCAATGAAAGAAGCAAATATTTATTTTTCTTGTAAGTCAGAAAGCAGTTGTGCTGCTGTGGAAGGCAACAATGACATGTTCTCTGTCCTGTTTGTCATGTCCCAAGCTCCAGGGATCCAGATTCTGCTCACTGGGCAAAAACATTCAGCAATGGATATGCCTGTAATTGTACAGAATGAGGGATCGTTTCTGAGAAAGCTGAGTGCTTCAGCAAAGTCAGTGTAGGTAGGTGTGCTGGAATTACAGGCAGATAACAGCATGTGTTTTACTTGACTATTGCAGACCAGGGGCTTTCAGGATTTGGGACCAGGGATTCTGGTCCTGAGTTACCTTCAGGAGAAGCTGCTTTCCACTGCCTGCAGAGAGAGCTCAGGGGTACTAGCATCACCAGGCTAAAGCTGGATTTTGTAGATGCCCTCCAAACTGTCCCAACTAGTTTTGTATACTCAAAATCCTTGGTCCTTTAAAAATAAATGAACCCCAAATAAGTCATGTTGCAGTTCATTATGTGTACAGAAAATTCCCCTTTCATTTTTTTTTTGGTCTGGATATGGGTCTTTTCGGGACTGTCATGTAAGGGCAGTGTTCTTTGGTTTTACTTTTCTGTTGTAAACTCTAGGGTAGTTATTTCTGTACATTGTTATACAGCTAGTTTAGGTAACTGACATTTGGAGCAAAGAGAAAGCAGGTGTGCTAATGGATATAGGATTATATGGTAAATACTGAAGACAGGCCAGTGTTCTGAAATTTGTCTCATTGTGAGATTTGATGAGCCAAAACAGTCCAACCAAGCTCCATGGGGTTTTCTATACAGAAGTACCATGAAGCTAGTTAAGGACTACAAGAACTATTTAGAGTGGGGTGAATATGGGCTTTTACTAATTGCTCAAAACATATTTTGTCATGGCTTTCCTGTACAATTATAAGTTTTTCTGGCATTCATGGTTTTTGAGAGTTTTACTGACAGGCAGGGTGTTGCAATAAAGGGAATGTCTGCTTTTAGGTTTCCTGTTGTAAATTATACTTCCTTTCTCCTCTCCCACCCTCCTTTCTGGTTGCCCCAATCTCCACCAAAATCCTCTCTTGAAAATGTGGCTAAAATGTAAGTTAAAAGCTGGAGACCTGAAGGGAAAAAACCACAACAATGAAAACCGAAGTAAAACAAAATAGCAAAATCAAAAAAACCACCCCAGGTTTCTGGAGATAATACTGTGACAAGTTTGTGATTTGGGGAATTCTGATACACTTCACTAAATGTGGCTGAAAATAGTAATTTGAGGAAATTCTTATTTTGCTTTGTTTTTAAGGTATCCACTTATTTCCTTGCTTTTTATTCAAGTGAATGGCCTTTTGATGAATTATTGCTCATTTTCTATCTAAGCTGAGGTTTGCTGTGTTGTTATGCTTCACCATCCTCTGAGTCTGACCAGTTCCCTTGACATTTCTATAATGAACCTGTTTTCTTTGAATACTTATCCAGGGAATAACCATAAAAGTTGATACAGTAAGAAATGAGTGGGGTTTTTTTTCCTGCTCAGCTGTTAATATTTGTGAATTTACATGTGCAGGTATTGTGCAGTATGTGACTGCTCTTTGTGTGTTTCTCTCATACATCAATATATATACGTAGCGTAGACTGGCATAATTGTGAAGTGTATCCTTCCATTTTATTTCTTTTTCTGCTCTGTTCTAGATAGTTCAAGTCTGATACAATTCTTTAAAAAAAAAAATTAGTGACAATTTATGATCCAAACTCCTATTTTCTCATTATCTGTCTTATCCAGGTAATTTATTTTACTTTGTTCATTACTGGGTAGCAGAATTTAGCAATTCACATTGCAAAAGAGATAGAATTGAGGAGAAGGGAGAAAAGTTAAATTTGTATTTAAATTGTTAAGCTATTACTTTATAAATGAATGATTGTATGAATTTGGACTAAACATATATATAGGAAATGAGAAAAAATTAGCAGCATAGAGTATTTTTGATGCCTTTGGTAGGAGAATTTTTTCAGGTTTCTTGAAAGTTTTAGGTGACATTCTAAAAAAACCTCTTTGAATTTAATACAAATAAGCAATTAATCACTGCACAAGCTTATATGAATTACATTAAATAGATGTGCTTCTTAAATAGAATTAAATATTCTTTTTCATTATGTCAACAACAAATTCTGAAACTCCCTTTAACTCTAATAGATGATATTTGGCAAGTAAGTGAAGATCTGCACTGTGGAATATTAGAATAGATGCACTTTTGTCTTGATCCTGCCTGCTGCTTTGTGTGGGTTGAGTTATGTTGTCTCTGTTCAGAGATTTTGATGTTCACTTAATATACTAATTTGTAGATTTGAGGTCTAAGATTGTTAATCTTTTTTGTTATACTGTAGGCTGTTGTTTACTTGCTTTGGTGTTAAATAGTAACCATGCAAGTATAATGAATGCATTGATTAATCATTTCAGAATAAATTATTTATATTCCAAATTAAGTGACTTGAAAAAAAGCAGAGAACTTTTTTTTTTCTTTTTAATTCCCCTTGCCAGAGCCTATGATTTCAGGACCTATTCATCCTACAAATCTACCAGACACCTACTTCCCCCAGCCCAGTTCCTAACCAGAGAAGTTAAACATCCATAATAAAGGCAGCAATAGCGTCCAGATACAAAATTTACATGTTATGAAAATTTAGTCCCATTACGATGTCTCTGAAGGAGAAGACCTTAGGGTAACACAGGAGGAGGACAGGAAGTTCTTCCTCCCTTTCTGAAGAAGCACATATATAAATCCTGTAACCTAAGGGGCTTAGCAACTTCCAAAAGGCCTGAAGGCTCAATAAAAATGTTCCCCTGCAGACTGGATGGGTATTTGGATGTCCAGCATTACAGTCCAAACCCAATTAAGTGACACTTTAATCTGCAGATAGTCTGTTCAAGTGATCTCTGAAGCTTTTTCAGATTCTCCTGGAACACTCTGCTACTACAGATGATAGTAATGAGCACTTATATAGTGCTTTTTATCAGTAGACTTGTAAGTGCTTTGCAAGGGAAATCAGTAACATGATGTACACTTTAGCTGGGGAAATTGAGGCACAGAAGAGAGAAGTGGCCATTAAAGGAGCTGGGAGTAAGATCCAGACTTCTTGACTCCCTGCCCTGGGCTCTTTTGGAACTTCACCAGGCAAATAGACTCTAAACTAGTATTGGATCCACAAAGTCTTCTCAAGTCTCTTCTGTCAGCACTCAGTGTGAGGGATATCAGACTTGGGATGTTGTATCATCTCAAACCTATTTGCCTGGGATTCTTAAGTCTCGGTGTATAATAAAGGCAGACAAGACAGTGGCTTCCGTAGAAAACTATTTCACCCAACAAAATGTTTCTTTACAATAGCAAAAAGCAGGTTTTATTTCTGCCAAAATCTTTGCAACCAAATGGACAAAATTTATCTGTAGCCTGGCAGCCAATATGCATTATCCTCAGGTTCCCTGCTAAACTATTAAACTTAATCAGGTGGCAAACTTTCATTATGCCAGCTCTAATAAACAAGAAATCCAGGCTCCTAGCACTGGAAACATCAGTAAATAGAGCAGTACAATAAAGTGTCTGGGGAAACTCTCCAAAAGCTGGTCAAATCAAATTAAACTGCACATATACCAAACTATTTTTGTATTGAATCTTCCATACAAAAGTGTCACAACCTATGATACGCTATATAATAAAGTACAAATGCCACAACTCTTTGAGTGCGGCCATCCAGC
>NW_010298755.1:0-3501 GCF_000700745.2 Antrostomus carolinensis | reverse complement strand
TTTTTATTATTTTTTAATTTTATTACTTCTCTCTTGAAGTAGATATATGTAGGCTGGTGAGAGGTTTGAGGTCATGTTATATCTGGTTGTATAGCAACAGTTCTACCTGCTGCCACAGCATGCTCAGTTAATCATTGCAATAATTCTCTCATTTTGTTTGGAGATATTGTTATGGGATCACACCAGTAAATAAGTGTTTGACATACCTGTGGTCAGTCACTGAGGTTCACACTTAAACCCAGAGTTTCAGCAAAGTTTACTATTTTCTCCATGTCCTCAGCTATGAATCCTATACTTGCAAATATCTAGAGCTGATTTTTATGATGTATTGGTACATATATCCTTTCACTGCTTCTTCAGTGCAAGTTTCTGATACTAATTAATTCAGTTTTTTAAAGCACTTATTAATTAGGCACAGAATTTATAATGGCATACCTAGAGGGAAAATAACTAAGTGCATCTGAAACTTTAATTACTTATACAGGAATGAAATATGAACACTAAAGAGGACTCACTTAGGAGACTAATTTGAAATTTTGGTCTCACCTTTTCCTATTTTATAATTATCTTATGCTTGGAAAATAATTTTTGCTTCTTTTGGGTTAGGAATAGGAAGTAAAAATGCAAAGTCACTGGAACATCAATTACTTTTCTAAATAAAAAAATTATTAAAAGTTGCTCTAATCAGATTTTGAACTCTTCAGTAAAAGCAGTAATAAGCCCATGTGAGAGTTTGCTCAATTTTAAAAATATTCATTCAGTATGATTGCTCAACATGAGAGCAAGTTTTCTTACTGTGATCCAGCAATTCTGGTTTTGTCTCAGGTTTGAAACCAATGTTAGGTAAAATGACTTCGTAAATTTTTTTTAAATCAAGCTTTTAGGAGTGTAAATAAACTTTCAATTTGTTTCATTTCCAATATGGGATAAAGTTTTTGTATTTGTCAAATCATGGCATGTCATAATCCAAATCTCCAACACAGTCTGGCAAATAAAATAAATAAATAATAATAAAAAAAGGATGGTGTGAGGAGGCCAAGTCATTCCCTGGAAAGACAGATAAAATGAAAGCACAAAACAAAGCAAGCTTCATAAAAAATCTTTGTTTTCTTTTAAACTGCTGTGCATAGAAGTAGAGAATTGTTTTCTGAATTCCAGATAAATACTCCTTTGAAAAGTCTTTTCTTAAAACTGGTTTCAGTTCTTCTTGAGAGAAATGTTCCTTTATCCAGGGGGAAAAGAATTATTCAAAATGCTCTGTGTTAACTTATTAGTTCCCACAGAAGCAATTGTTGGATAATACTGCTATTAACTTGAGCAGACCTGGATTTATCATTAGGTATTAAAAAAGCTGCGTCCTACATCTCACGGTGGTTTTGCCCTGGCAAGTGGATACTGGGGTCACTGTACCCCATGTGCTCCTAGCTATAATTTCAGTTTCACTTCAAACGAGACACAGTGAAATTATTTGCAGTGCAGTATATCGCTTTCACCAAGTGGCCTCACCTTAACAGGAGCACTTTGCAGCTAACCAGCTGTGTTGGGTTTGGGGGGGCGTTTTTGGTAAGTGGGGGAAGGGGCTACCCTGTGAGAAGCTTTGCGAAAGCTTCTGTGGCTCCGAGGCATAATCCCCCAACCCAGGCTGAGCCAATTAGCAGTAGAGAAATGCCTCTATGAATCCATACTTGTGAGGGGAAGGACTTTCTTGAAAAGGAGAAGGTGGAGACAACTTGAAGGAGAGGCCATTGACGTGAACAAAAGATGACCATTAGCCTAAACAAAGAGAGAGCCTCTGTTTCCAGGAGAAGGAAGGAGGAGTGGGAGGACAGAGAACCTCAGACACCCATTTCAACCACACGGAGTAGGAGAAGGTAAAGGAGGTCTCCTGCAGCCCATGGAAGTTCAACAGCAGAGCAGATACCCAAATGCAGACTATGGAGGACTCCTCACTGGAGCAGAAAAGGTGAGCCTGAGGGCAAGTGAGTCTGAAATTGAGACCCCAGAGATGCTCAGTGTCAGAGCTGGGGGTGAAGAATTGCGCTGGACAAGAGACCTGTCTGCAGCTTGTGGATATCCCCATGCTGGAGCCAGGGGCTGAGCCCAAAGAGGTCTATGACTCCATGGGAAGCTTGATCTGGAACACTTTTTCCTGGACTTTCATGCCAGGAAGAGCAGCAGAGGTGAACTGACTGAACCCCCACTCCCTGTCCCCTGTGCCGCTTAGGGGGAAGAAGGTAAAGAAATCAGGAGCAAAGCAATTAGAGCCTGGGAAGACGGGAGGGGTGGGGGAAGGTGTTGTAAGATATGATTATGTCTCACTATGCTACTCCGATGAACGGCAATTAAGTTGGTTTTTCTTCCCCAAGTTTGAGTCTGTTTTGCCCGTGACCATAACTGGTGAGTGAGCCGTCCCTGTCCTTGATTCCTAATCCTGTGCCCCCTTTGTTGTGATTCCCTTCCCTCACTGGGCAGGGGGAGTGAGTGCAGGACCTCATGGTCTTACCTGTGGGTTAACCACCACACCAGAAAAGAGACAAAATGTGAAGAGGCTGTCTCTGCTAGTTTTTTTGCATCCTACTGCCTTTCTGTAAATAGACTCCCATGCTTTATTTGAAAATTTCCACATGTGCTTACAGCTAGACCTCATGGGATGCTCCTTTTCACATGGCTGAATGCAATTACCTTCTTTTCACATAGATGTTTTTGGTGACTGGGGGTAAATAATTTTATCCAAGACAATGTCTGTCTTCTCTGGTAGGAAAAACCCAACCTTAGAGTCTGAGGGATGATTCCGTAGGCTGCCAGAGGTATGGCATTGCATGGACAGTCCTAACCCTTCCCTTGTTCTTGTTGTACACTATCGACGCTTCACCCTCTTACAACTGCATGCTGATTGCCCCATAGTGCAAGTGGCAATGGAGGACCCTCAGCTGTGCTGTGATATTGACAAATAGCCACTTTGAGACATATGTCCTGGAACAGAGACAGAAATTTCCGCTAATTACATCCATTGACATCTGTACAACTGATTGTGATACACAGCACAATAAGGAGCTTGAGAAATGCCACTCAAAATTCAGGGCCAGTTGTTGAGTTCTGCTGCCCACCAGTTTTGAGGCTGTTCTGTTTAAATGGACAGGAAAACTTTAATTTTTATTAAAGGTAATTTTTTTTAATTCCCCTAAAAAAAAAAAAAGGTTGCTAAATAATGGATATTAGGAAGTGTGTTTCTAATGTCTATGCAAGAAACTCTGGGACTGCTCTTTAGATTATGTACTGCATCACCTCTTATGACATATTCAGAGGATGTGTGCCCCAGCTACTGTAAGGATCTAAGGACAGGAGTAAGATCCGCAGGTATTCTCACATCTAGTTATCTTTTTTTGTTTCCTTCAGTCTGCAGTTATAAAACAAGATTTAAAATCTGCTTCTTGTAAGCTTTTAAAAAATTTATTTAGCTGTAACATTGCTTAATGTAATAAATCTGTCAGGTTTGGGTTT
>NW_010298754.1:73808-89725 GCF_000700745.2 Antrostomus carolinensis | reverse complement strand
CTTGAGGGACACCACTTGTCACCAGTTTCCAATCAGACATTGAGCTGCAGACCACAACTCTTCAAGTGCGACCATCCAGCCAGTTCCTTACCCACCAAGTGGTCCATCCATCAAACTGACATGTTTTCAATTTAGAGACAAGGATGTCATGTGGGACGGTGTCAAATGCCTTGCACAAGTCCAGGTAGATGACAAAAATCTATTCAGAAATCTTCTCATCATGTTTCTAATATGGTGAAGGAGGAATTTACAAATTGGTCTTGCCTTGTATCCTGGAAAAAATGCCTGTCTCCTAGTATTTCACTCTTGGAGAATCATATAAATTGAGAAACTGTCCTGGCATGAAGGTCATTTTTTTGTGTGTGTGTTTTTTTAAAGTTTTAAATTGATCGCTTTTTTTTTTTAAGCATGCTATTTAAGGATAAAAGAGAAAGATCCATTTTTGTCACTTTTTAAAACTCTTATTTATATTCCCGTTTAGATTTGATTCACAATAGCTTTGCTTGTGTAGCTGAAATAATCTCTGAAGACAAAAAATTACAGTGAATAATGGAGCATAGATTTGTTGATAGCTTCTATCATCTCATGAATTAATACCTCTGTATTATGTTTATGGAGTACAGTGAAATGTGTTATCTGTGTAGTTAATCAACCTAAGCCATTAGTGGTGAAATACTTTGAAATGGGTACCAACTAATTACGCTGAGAACTATGTACCTTAAATACCTTATGCTGCAGTACATTTATGCATTCGGAAGAATGCATTTTAAAAAAATCTCTTTTAATGAATCAAGATTTTTTCAAATGTCTTTCTTTTATGTTATAGTGTATTTTATAAGGCATTAAAGAGAAAGTAAATTAAAAAAAATCAGTTAGCATTCTTACAGTGTTGATAAAATTTGATATTACTGAGCCATATTTGCTTGGATATTTTGAGGAAACAAAATACTACCAAAATTAACACATTTCTGAGGGAAGTTTGGTTTTCAACACTAGTATTTTCTGTGGATGTTAATGTTCTCAGAAATCTTTTAAGTGAGCTAACTTGCAAAATGCGTATCTGTGAGCCTTTATTTATGAAACTTCTTTCAGTTTGAAAGGGAGTTAAATATTTTGGTGGTCATATATGATGAAACCAGTAAGAATGAAATATTTGAAAGAAAGGATGTCACTCAGGGTTTTTAATCAATATATCTTCACCAAAAGAGAATCCTTTTGAATTTTTCCAACAGAATAACATTTTGATTGACAAACTGATTCTCTTCTGGGAGATCTACACCCTAATTCTTAGCAAGAGTAAATCAATATTTTCTAACTGACTTCCGGGAAATTGTATCAGTGCAAACCAACTGCAAATCTGATCCATCTCTTCCATTAAAATAAATGGAAGAAAGATGTGTCCAAATGACCTAGAATATTTTAGATCTATATGTTCTTGAATTGTGCCAAAATAATGCTTTTAATATTTTATATATATATATATTTATAGATTGTCTGTGTGAGTATTAAATATGCTGAATGGCTTAAATGTAAACCGTGATTGATTATTCCCATATGAGCCCAGTCTACTTCCAGTCCATTGATTAGCATATAATAAAACACTGGTTTCATCAAGGACTTGGCATCCTCTTGAAAACTGGATATGGATATGACAGTGAGAATATAGGAGAAATAGCGAAGTTAACCTAAGCCAAAAGTTACAGCTCATATGAGCCTAGGACTCCACACTCCAAAAAATAATTGAGTATTAACATCTCCTGGTGTTAACTAACAAGGTGAAACAAACAAGCAAAAATGTTCTTAAAATCTGTTCTTCTCCTATTTTCACATTTCACAAAGTGCAAAGAAAATGACCTAGTTTTCCATTAGCTTTGTAAAGGTAGAACCTACAAACTGTACTTGTGTTAAGTAGTCCTTTACTCCATGGGTGGCCTATGAGTAAGGCTGCCAGATCTTTTCTTGTATCTCTGGACATTTCTGGGGAATTTTCTGCTTTCTTACACCTTTTCAGAGAAATTAGAAGGCAGTATGGTATAATTCTACTCAGTAACTTTCAAAAAGTAGGTATTAAAAAAAAACAAAAAACATTCTCCCTCTTCCAGATTCCATTCAAGTACTAGAGAAAATGAAGTATGTCTTATCTAGATATTAGAATAACATGTGGACTGAAGTGACCTTTTGTCATAGAACAATCCAACAGAAGTTGAATGAAATAAGACCATTTTTAGCCATTTTGCTGCAGATATTTTAGTACTTTTTTCATAAATGTGGTCTGAACTATTGCATATACTTTTCTTCCTGTCCTTAGTTGTCAGACTTCTGGCACTGCGTGTTGTGGATCATGTCCATACAGATATTCCTGTTGTCCCTCAAGAATGCATTTTGTGTATTGTTTTGTATGGCTTTTAGACTAAGTTAAGTCCCTTCACTTTCGTACATTCATAAGATTTGTTGTTCTTCATTCGATGTGAAACTGCTTTCTGATGAAGATGGATGGCAATTGTAAAAGAGCTGGGTTCTCTGGAGAATTATTGCTAACCTAAATATTGATCTTTTCTTTCAGATTTTATCACCCCCGCATTTTGAGATGCCCACAGTTATAAAACTCTCTTAATTTTACTGGGAACCAGATGGAAGGTTAAAGTTTACCCCATGTGGAGCAATTTCTGGACTGATGCTTTTTATAGAATGCATAACCCTTTCTGTGCAGAGTTCATGAACTGACATCCAAGAGAAGCATGAGTTTATGTCCTAAATGACGTCTCTGATTAGCCTGAAGGAACATGAGGACCATGAGCTGCAGAAGGATTTGGAAGCAGCATGAAGACATCAGTCTGTGAGCATATGATAAATTTACATTGTTCCTGCACTTTAATCTCCTAATGAAAAAATCCTGCAGCTTTAGAAGTGAGGTGTTTACAATGTCTAATTTAGCCTTGGGGTTTTTATGTCTGAAGATGTCCCTGTGCTTGGTAGCAAGAGAGGGTCCAGCAGAGGGTATTTCAAAGCAGTAACCAGGAGACATTGCATAAGGCGGTTAGCACCTGAGGCCAAAGATGGCCTTTTTAAATACCCTCCACTACAGGTTTAATATTTTTAGTCAAACCTGTGGTATACAAAGCTGCATTCATGTGCTTTGGGAGCTGACTAAACACGTTGCACAAGCCAGAAGTGTGTATCCAGTTAACGTGTTTGTTTCTGAGAGATGGTGTATTATAGTGAAAGACTGAGACTGCCATGTGTCGCATTATTAAAGAACCACAAAAATGAGCAAATGAAAAGCCAGTCTAAAAGAATGTCATAGAATTTGAATGCTGTTATTTTTAAAAATTAAAAATGCAGAAAAAAATTAGGTCTTTTTATTTCTCAGAAGCATTTGTAATTCAAAGGAAGACAATTTGAGGGAACAAATAAGTCAACTGTCATCTAGGTAACTATGCATTCTCATTTCTGCTTTCACTGTAGATTTCGCTGAGAAAATCTGGGAAGCTGACACATTTTCTCTAGCACTGATCTGTCTGAATCTGTCAGGAATGGCCCAACACTTATCACTTCTCCACATCTCCAGCAATTTGGAGCTTTGTCATTTGCAATTTACATGTAGCATAAGCAATTATATCCCAGTGTTTTAAAGAATTTCCAGGGACCCTACATCCCTGCACTGCACTGAGGTTTGTGTGCAATGGTTATTTACCTCTCTTAGCCACTCAGGCAGTCACTTTCTTGGGAAAGAAGGAATCCTAACTTCAGTTCCCAACACTGTGGGTTATTTTGTCTTTTCCTTTGTGGATAGAAACCAACCTTTTTTCAGACCACTGCAAGTCATGTAGGGGAACTGGTGGACAGTTTTGGGATTGAGAACCAGGAGGACTTGCTCCATCCTAGCTGCCACTCTTTGCAGAAGCAGCAGCAGAAGACTTCTGTTAACAGGGGTACATCTGAGTGGGCAGTGTGGGGACATCTTTAGTCAACCCTCAGCATGGAACAGGGTCCTAGTAAGAAATATAACATAAAAGGTCAATTTAAAGTTGCTTTTATATGTCAGATGATTCTAAAACTTGGTAACAATAATATTATTTATAGCTAATTTTTTGCAGATTAGCAAGGGCTTCTTAACTCCTATGAAGTTCATTTGGTTAATGATATACATTTTTTTTCCTTGAGTATCGTTTTCCATTTTGAGCACGAATGAATACTGGCCTTAGCTGTAACATACGTGCTCTTTTCCATTCCCCTGTATCATCATTGGGGTTTTCTGGCTAATGTGCTTTTTCACATCTGTCTACTAAATTAGAGATTCCTGTATAAAATGTAGCACTCAGGAGCATTCTTTGGATTTGTGACACTTTCTTGGGACAATTGTTCATTCTTGATTTTTTTCCTCATTTGCAGAGTATACAAGAAATTTCCAGTGAAATAAGTCTTATTTCATTCATGTATTGGGGGACAGAGCTTCCCAACAGTTATTTTCATGCAAAAGAAAGTTTAACCAGTTATTTTTGTACATGTTAGTCCTGTAAATTCTCTTCACATCTATTTTAGCCACATGTTGATAGTTCTAAAGACCAGAAAACCTCTTTGAGCACAAACAATTAGTGAAATCTGACATCTCTAAAACTTCATACTTCAGGGATGAGAAATATCAATGTTTTCTTCCGTTTACTTTACAACATATTTAATTCTGTGTTTACACTAGAATAGAAACAGCTTCTGAAAAGGAAAGCAGAGCATCTATAACTAGATCTATCATATATACTTGACAAAGAGGGATGTCGCATATTTTGGCTATCTCAGTATATAACATTATTATTATTATATCAAAGTTTTGCCATATTTCAAAAGATAGTTGCATGGCATATTTTTAAACACCTGTGAAACCACTTCCTGTGGTAAATACATAATATTACAACACAAGTCCATGAAGCTGTGAGTACACATGAAAGGTATTATTCAATCCTTAAATATAGCAAGTATATTCTACATTTTAGAAGAGTAAGAGTTTACACTAGGAGTCCACACATGAAGAGGTGAAAAGAAGTATGAGGATGTATATGAAATATTTGATCATCAAGAAGCATGAAAATAATAATAAAAAGGCTAGGAAAAAATTGTTTTTGATATAAGTCAACAGTGCTTATAGCATTTTGGCACTGCCAGTATGTTTCAAGAAAACACCAAATAATTTGCAATTTTCAGGGAATATCTTTTAACAGTTTAGACAATGACTTGTTCAAATAGAGTTCATCAGCTTTTTTTCACTAAGAAATTAGGTTAAGGGGAAAAAGAAAATATATTTTCCAAATACATAAAAACATATTTTACATATTATTACTTTAAAATATATTTTAAATTAAAAAAAACCTAAAACCATTAAACATTCCCTGTTCAACCTCTGAAATAGTAGGGGAAAATGTAACAGAACAGAATGGTAGGAACTAAAATGCAACAGAAAGACTTCCTTTGTGTCTTATTCCCTGAAAAGAAATCAATGGAAATGACTGACATAAAAATTTTTGGTATTTTTAAGGAAGCTTATGTGTATTTCTTCCTGATAAATGTGCAATGTAGCAGTCACAGCTAACATAACATATGTGCTAGGTGAGATCCTGACAACAGAGAAGTCAATGGGGTATTTGTCCAAATTTCCTTCATGCACTCAAACTTCAGTTCTAATCCGATTTAAGTCAGTCTTACCTCTCTAAAAGTCCTTTCAGGTTGATGTTTTCCATGACTAGTGAGTCTGTTTTGAATTTTCATAAAGCATTATAGGGGCTACTTGTATTATGACAGTGTGAGAAAGATATACCCCTTTTGGTATGATTTAAAAATAAATGTTCAAATAAGCCAGAAATGTTAGCTTATTTCATTGTCTTTGCAGAAGGAAATAAAGTAGCTTAAGCTGAAATTAAGTTATTCTATATTAAATGTACTAATATGGGAATGAATGAATATTGCAGAATATCATGAGATTTAGGTGATTTTCCAAATGTTGAACAGAAATCTGTAGGAGAAATGGGAAATTAACCTAATTCTTGAGCTGTGAACTCCTTAATTGGTCTTTGGACCACTTTGTCTTGATTTCAGGTTTCCCATGCAAAAATTATACACCCAGATTGGATTTAGCTCAGTTTTATCATGATGTTAACTTGTCCAGATAGAATTTCCTACTAGTCTCATCCACAAATTAAGTAACACAAACATTAATAAATTAAAATGAATGGAAATGCTTCATATGTTTTATACCAGTGAGCTCTGGGAATGCAAAATAGCTTCAATGGAGTTATAGAAGAGAAGACCATGGACCATTAACTTTTGGAATTTCCTGATCTGAGTGGTTGATTGAGCAACCTCAATGCTGCATTTGATGCTAGTATACCTTTTATACACTTTCACATATTTTAGTATAACTTGCATAGGGTATTTTCATTTCTGAAATAGTTGGAAGGCATGATTTTGTTTAGCAGGATAAAGTTCATACAAATGGTGTATCTAGTTTTCCAAGTATATTCAACTCTGAATTTTTCAACAACATTGTATCTTAAAAGATTTATTACTGGGATTCAATATGCATGTAAGGCATGTCTGGTTTTCCATCATGTAAAAGAAAAGAAACCTCCTGGTCAACCATGAGGTTCAAACTTTAACTCTGATACTGTTGCACGTGTGTTGGTGGTCTCCCAGGTAAGTGCAGAGTCAGGCTGAAGTCAATGTGCCATGTGTAACCCATCAACGAGCATGTGTTAAATATCACACTAAGACTGTACAGGGTTTGTAAGATAATTATGGTCTCTACCTCATAACCTTGCCTGTCCTTTTAACTGTATAGATGTATGCCTGCTGTTCTGGTGTCCTCAGGTTAAATTTAAGATAAAGAGCCATCATATGTGTGAGTGCACAGGGATGTTCAGCTGTGTTGGCCTGAGATCAAGCCTTTGAAATCATGTGTTGGAGGTAGAATTAGGTAAAAATAACCCTTAGAACGTTCACAGATCACAAAGAGGACACTGAAATAACCCAAACACACCATCTGAGGGCTGTGAGACCAGTGCCCAAGCAGAAAACATAACTCAGCTTTCAACTCTCTCCTAGCAGTTCCTTCCTCCTAAACCAGCACTGATTATTTTTGTGATGACCAGGAGACAATGTTAGCTTTGGAGCCCTGACCCTCAACTCTTCTTTTAGCCACACTTTCCTTATGTTTATTCATCTCAGGAAATGCATTAATATGTGCTATTTTTCAGTGACCACCTGCAAAAAAGTCACTGATTTTATTTTATTTTTTAATACAGTAGGTTTATCATCTTGGCTCTGCTGAGAACTATTTTTATGCTTTATTTACCTCTCCTGTATTAGGTTTTTAAGTCTGTGTACTGAGGACTGCATAGAAAAGCATCTTATTTACTATATCAGATTAAGCTACTGATTTAACAAATCCAGCCTCCGTAACAGCTATTACAGAGGAAGATGCCCCCTTTCACTCTCTGCTTTCTGCATCTGTAAAGTGATTTATACACAGCAAAATATGGTATATGATAAACACTATAGATCACAAGAATGAGATCTGATTGCATTTAATTTGTATAATTTAAACAAAAAAACAAAGAAAGCAAACATTCAGCATGTCAGATCAGGGAATAAAAACCCCTCCCCATTGGCATGGAGTGAAAGTGCTACAGAAGAAGAATCTACCTACTGGACATACATGACTTTGACAGCTTCATACAAAATAAAAATCATCAGTGCCTTATTGGATCTGCATCCAATCAGGGCAGAGCAGAAAGGAAAAATAGCTTTTGAGGAATGCTAAGGACATGGCCTAAGAATTAAGGCGTTCCTTAAGAGTTTTAAACAGCCTAGCCTAAAGCCCAGCAGCTTTGGCCATAGCAGCTACAAGAGCTCTGTTTGGGCTAATTATTGAACATTTGTTTTATTTCTTAGGGCTTTTATTTCATGGGATTTTGCTGCCCATGCTGAGCTCTGTGCTACTATGCCTGTGCTACTTGGACTATATGAAATAGCTAGCTTGAAGATAACTACATCACCTGCAGTGTAAACATTCCTCAGTAGCATGGTGGAAAGTCTTTTCTCATGTCCTTCACATAGGACTGGAAAAATGTATCTGCTTCTTATTTTGTATAAGAAATGGCATATAACTCTTATAACTGGCCTGCTCCAGGAGGTGCCCCAGTTGCAGTGAATTAATGGCTGAGAGACAGAAGGATTTTTTTCTCTTTTCCCAGACCGTTGAGCGAGTCTCAGTGTTGCTAAAGAATAACATAATAGCTTGGACTGTGCAATGATAATAAATATCTTTTACTTCAGAAAGATGGTTTGAGAATTTTTACATCTCACCAGAAAGAATGATTGTTCATTCACTTCTAGTCCAAAAAGAAGAATCTTCTGGCATACTCAGGTAAATATCTCTGAGCAACTTGGTTAGCATGTTCTCCAGCAGGCTGGGGAAGTGTGGAGAAAAGAAACCTTTAGGGAAGAATATAGAACTGTTACTTTGCCACTAACTGTTTCTGATTTCTATAGATGCTGGAATAATTAGGTGGTTAGGAGAGGGTGTTTCGTTGTAATGTACTCCATAAAACTGCTTTTAATAAGAAAAAAAAATTCTAACAATTTTTTTGAAAGGCAAAATTCTTCAAGGAAGAACCATGTTCTACCCTGGGAAAATTACTTAGGGAAGGATGCAGCAAAAATATGTTTTGCTCACAGCAAAATTTGTAAACTTGGAGTGGATGAGAATAACACATTTCTGTGCTGCTGAAATTGTCAAAAAGCCAGATTTTTCTGCCTCACTTTATTTCAACATTTTTGCAGTTGTATAGAATACTGTTCCATTTATCTTGGGAGTAGTATGGCATGAAGTTTCAGGAAAGTGTGTAAGACTACAGAGTGAAGCACAACATGAACCTGATTTTTCTTACACTAATTTATGTCACCGAGCTAAGCTAAGAACCACTTATTTACTTCAGGCTCAGATAGTGAGGATTAAAGCAGGAGGCTTTAGCATGGCTGGAATGTGATGTCATGAGAGACTTTTTGACTTCATTAATTACTTTGAAAGCATTAAAAAAAAAATAGTGCTATAAGGATTTCAAACAAAGGCAACATGTGTAGTTACATATAACCTTGCCTGAAGTTCTTTTTCAGGGAAGAAAGTCCTCAAATAAAATTAATTAGGAAACTGCCATATCTTAAAAATCAAAGTTAGATTTGTTCATTGAAGAATTAAGGAACTAATGCAATTAATTTTTCCTTGCCAGCATTAAAGAAGCAATGAAAATGAAGATTGGAAGTGTTCCATGGAAAATGAGGATGGAATGTATGTATATTTAAGTATTTCTCTTTAGTGTTCTGAAAAAAATGTAATATAGATAATTCTCTAGTATTTATTTTTAAATGGTTAAGCTTAAAGGAAGTCAATGTATTGAATACACATTAACACATATTGCAGCTCTTCTGAATTTGTTCCATATTTGTGTTTTGGCAACTTGGATTTCACTGAAGGGGAAGTGGAGCTGAATGGAAACTTCTCCAATCTTGGGGCTCTAAAGTGATTTAGAAGAACTGTGCAGTTGTGCAGTGCCAGCTGTTTGAGCTATTAGATAATCCAATTACTGTATATTTAATATCAAAGAGATATGAAATGCAGAACCTCATAAAATTATCCTAAAATTTTGACACTGAGCTAAATCTGTAAGCTTGAGCATCCTGAAATGTTTCTGTTGCTGTGGTGTATGAATTCTTGTTTCTAATTAGGTACCTCCATCCCCCATATGCATACCCACATCTGTCCAAGGGGGAATGTATGATTCAGTGTAGGACTTAAAGGAGCTGTGAGTTTGCCTAAAGTAGCCCTTAAAAATGCTGTAGAGAAGCACACAGGTATAGCAGGGGGTGGGGCTGGCTAAAGGGCTTCTGCAGTGTGGTCAGTGTTGGTGGGGCTGGAATGGAGCAGGAACCACAGCTGTGTCACACTGTGATGCAGCCCAGGAGTAGGGTGCAGGGTGATGGTTGTCAGTGCAGATACCACTGGGCGTTAACCATGGAGATGTTCCACCCTCATGCAATGCAATACAAATGCAACAGGTCAGCAGTTCACTATTGCATGGTGGGACTTGGCATGTGAATGGTGGTTTGGTGTATGTTTGGTACATAAAGTCCATGAAATGGGTACATTGCGGAAGCTGACTGCCCATATACTGCTCACTGATTTTTGTTACTGAATCTGTCTCTGAAATAGTTAAGCCGAGGGAAGAGTAACATAAATTAAATATCTGCAAAACTTTTGTCAAATCTTCCAGCAACTCAGTATTTTGACGGTTGCGGCTTATAAACAGCAATTTCAGAGCAGATCATCATTTGGAGTAAGGACATTTCTGACTGTTATTTTTATGCTGTAAACTCAATTAAGTTTGTAATGCTGATAAAAGTTTAGGAGCCTCAGTAACTAACCTAAATAATTTAATTTAGTTAATTGATATTTTGAGAAAAATAAATATTTTAGATTTTGGGTGCAAAAACCGATCTTTATCAATCAAACCAGGTTCAGAAATTATGCAGTTTTTGCTGTCCCATCCTTTCTTATTTTGCACCCATCTGGGGTTGGTCTGGAAAGATAATTTGTAGTTACTAAGATAATTTGTGTTGTGTGGGTATCTCAGAGATCATGGATGTAGAATTAGGTGAGCTAGATATTTTTTACCACCAGGTAAAGATGATAAAGCTAAACACCGAGAACTACATTCTTAAAATTTATTTATCAACTTTCTAATTTTGCAGTGCCTAATAAAGAATAGTTTGGACAAATCTTCATTCAGCTTGGATTTTGAGTGTTTGCTTGAATTTCCTGAAGACTTTTGTTCTGTGATTTTTGAATACGGGGCAACCAACTGCCCAACAGCTCCGACCTGGCTTCTGGGCTTAAAGAATCATTGACAAATGAACCATACAGCTGTTGCCTTGCTAGCCAGTGAAATCTTTACCTAGGAAACCGAGAGTTGTAGAAATGATATCTCCTAGCTAACAATAATAATTTGTTACAGTGTACTACTAATTAGCTACCAAGTGTCTTTCAGAACCCCTGGAGACTTTTGTTTACCTTGCCTCCATGTAAGATTGCAAATTTAGCTATTCCCATCCCTCCTGTGAATTTAAGGTCTTAGAGCAGACCAGATCCTTCTAAAGAATTAAGAGTCTCTTCTCTTGCCTATCCATGCCTAAGCAATGCCACTATGTTCTACCTGTGAAGGGGCGGAGGTTTTTGAAGTTTTATCTAATTTTGAATAAGGACCAGATTGAATTTATAGTTTTACGCTAAAGACTCTAACAACACTGGTGTGGAATAAAAATTCATAACTACCTATGTGTTTACTGTGCAAAGTCTGAATCTGATAGGTGTGATCCAAGTCTGAGGATCTGGGTTAGAGGTGTTAGCTGAGCAAAACCCAGGCCTTAGTTGCAAACTGTGAATGCTCAGAGCTTAACGTTGCAAGGACAGATGTAGTTTTCAGTATCCCCGTGGACTGAAAGTACTGAAGTACTACTGGGTTATCCACCTTGCAGACACTTTAGTAAATAAGTACTTGATTCCTGTTTTGAACTCTTAGACTTTATAAATTCAGTAGTTACTTATTTTAGTAGATTTCTCAAGCTAATACATTGTGTTGTACGTGAGATGTGGCACATATGGGTGTTTCTTTTCTAAATTTAAAGCCAATCACAGCTGCTCCTATTTCTGCGAAAAAGCTTTATTTGTTTTTAAGTTGCCAAAAGTAATGTCTGCTTCTTAAATCAAGAGCTTCAGCTGCTTCATATCTCTGTTGACTTTCTGAAACATCCGGCTTTGCCTATACAATTTCTGCATACAAACGTGCTTTTCAGTACAAGGATATATAGTAAGCTGAAAATATTAAATAATAGAGTGAAAATTTTAATGGGACTCACTGATAATAATAATTTATTTTCCTGTGTTGACTGCAGGGTCATCCACATGCATGAATTCAGTTTTGAAATGCTAACACATTAAAGTGAAGATTAGGTATCAGCTCACTAGTTACAGTGCAGTCTCTTGTTGTTTGGTCTAGAAATGAAAGAGCCAAGGAGGACTATAGGTAGTGCCTCTACTCAGTAGTCTGAATAAAAAAAATCCCCTTCACTTATTACACTCAAATCTTGTGTCCCCTTCAAAAAATGCCAAAGGGAGTCCTTTTGTTTGGCCTTATTATGAGTGTCCAGAGGCCGTATCAGTGAAAAAGAGAGAATTTATAGCACTTTACAGACCTATCAAGCAGCATAACTAAACAGGACAGCCATGCTCAAACCAAAGACGCTTTCACCCTCCAGCTGCTTTCAAACACAAAACAGTTGTGCAGGTATTTCTGGAATCAAATGTCTGGAGTCATTTTGCTATGTGAAAAGGGTAAAAATAGCAGCTGTTAGTTTATGAACAGTAATTGTAGCTCAGAGAACTAGCATCCCTGGGTTTTGATCCCCTAATTAGTCAGAATTTGAAAAAGTTGTGTTTAATTTATAATTGACTTTAAAATCACAGAGTGTGTATTTCAGAATGACATTAAAAAGTTTTTAAATACTCTTCAGAGATTAGTGCTCCTAAAATGGTCCCCAGTAGTAACTTTGGAAGTGAGATAGATCATAGAAGTTCACAGGATACAACGTAGTCACTCCTTTATTCTGCCTAGGAAAATATTCAGGTGGAGGCATGTGTGCAGCCTGGGACCCTGCTCACTGTTGGGTCTGATCACATACAAGGGAGATCTTTTATGCAGGATAACTTGGAGGAAATATCTGAAAATCACATATTAACAGGAGATGTTTCACTATGGAACAGTGCAAAGAGTAGTAGCAAATTATAATAGCCATTCACCCACAACCTCTCAAGGAACTCAGATAAGGAATGCAAATATGTCGGTAGTATCTAAAATGGATTCCAGAGGGCTATGAGTCATTAAGTCTGTTTTCCATACTAGGAAAACCAGTGTAAACAATAAAATTGAGAATGAATACACACACAGTTTGAAAAAGACACTACAGCTTTTGAAAAATAGTGTCTCTGCACAAATCCTTTTGAGTTCTTTGAAGGAGTAAAGGATCATGGGGATAGGATGGCCCTGGCTGATATTGTGTATGAAGATTTAAAAAAAAACACAACACTTTATCAGGAATCAATAAAGCTTCTTAAAGAAATAAAGCTATCATGGGATCAAAATTATCAAGAAAGTTAAGAATAAGCATAAATGGGATTTTTAAGAATGGCATGGTATTACTGATTGAGGAGCACAGGGACTTGTTCCAGAATCTTTAAACTGGAAGAGGATAGGTTTAGATTAGATATTAGGAAGAAGTTTTTCACTGTGAGGGTGGTCAGACACTGGAACAGGTTGCCCAGGGAAGTTATGGATACCTCCTCCCTGGAAGTGTTTAAGGCCAGGCTGGATGAGGCTTTGAGCAACCTGGTCTAGTGGAAGGTGTCCCTGGTCATGGCAGGGGGGGTGTAACTAGATGTTCTTTAAGGGCCCTTCCAACCCTAACCATTCTATGATTCAATGAACCTGTGCCACTCAAGGAACTACTAGGTAGTGTGGGAAAGGGATGAAGTGTAATTTAACAAAAACTGATGATGGTACAAAATTGTACAAAGAGTAAAAAAAAAAAAAAAAAGGAATCTAAAGAGATGCAGAATGATTTGATAATACTGAATGACTGGGCAGACAAAATTCATGTTGATCGATGCAAAGTAATGCACTTGGGGAATATACCATCTAATTATCTATACAGAATATGCACGTGGGGAATATACCGTCTAATTATATATACAGAACGGTGGGCTTTAAATTAAACTAAGGAAGTTACTAAACTGCTGACTGTCAGAAGCTGGGAGGTTTACAGGGGAGTATCACTATGTGTATGCTCTATATTTTGTATGTTCTCCCTAATCATTTGCTACTGGCCACTGTCAAAGAGGCAGAAAACTGAGCTAGATGGACCTAGTGCAGCTGCTCTTATATTCTAGAGAATGAAAGGGAAAGAAAGGAAATGTGATTTTTTTTTTTTTTATTTTTTTAATAGTTGAGATTGCAGCTAAAATCAAATGGAATTTCACAAGACAAAAAGGAAAGCACTTTTTTAGCTCAAGGGTTTTCTCTGCTGAATTTCAAAGGTCTGTAGCAAAGGCTTCCATTGCAAAGGTGTCTCAGGAAAAGGTCATAATCTTTCATAATTGAAAAGCAACCTAAACATTAGGGTTGCTTCAATTATTTAATACTGTTTATCATGCCTTAGACATTACTTCTCATAACAGCTAAGATTTTTTTTATTTTTATTTTTTTTTTCCTAAGGAAGGCAAACCTGTATTGGCAGACCAGATGAAACAATCTGTTGTAAAAGCTGGACTGGTCGACACTGTTATCGTAGTGTGTAGAGAGAAGCAGGGAACCACAGCTCTGCTCTGAGTGAGGGACAATTATTGTCAATGCGTTGGAAGCGGAAGGAAACACAGAGATAGAAAGTTGTATGACGTGGACCAAATTGTTCTTTACTGATCTCCACAGCAGAAAAGGCATTCTGGAAGGAGAACTTCAGTAATATTTTAACATTTGTTCAATGTACAGCAGTTTCATTCTCCTTGTTTCCAGATGTTTGGTGCCTTTCCAAACACAAGATGCCTAAATTAGAGGTCTTTTTGAGTAGAATACAGGTATCTCTAGAAGATTAAATCAGCTAAATGTGGTCAAAATTACTTTCTGGCATTTTCCTCGCTTAGTAAAAGTTGTGGGCAATTGAGCTTTTAATTTAGATGTTGTGGTGGCTTAACCACAGGTAGGACCATGCGGTCCTGCACTCACTCTCCCCACCTGGTGAGATGGGAAGGGAGTCACAACAAAGGGGCTACGGATTAGAATAGGGACTGGGACAGTTCACTCGCCAGTTATGGTCACAGGTAAAACAGACTCAACTTGGGGAAGAAAAAATCAATTTAATTAGTTGTCATTCATCTCAGTAGCACAGTGAGACATAACAACCACATCTTACAACACCTTTCCCCCACCCCTCCCTTCTTCCCAGGCTCAAACCACTTTGCTCCCAATGTCTCTACCTTCCCCCACCAGCAGCACAGGGGACAGGGACTGGGGGTTCAGTCAGTTCACCTCTGCTGCTCTTCCCAGCATGAAATTCCAGGAATAAGATGTATGCAAGCTTCCCATGGAGTCATAGACCAGTTTGAGTTCAGCTCCTGGCTCCAGCATGGGGACATCCATGGGCTGCAGACTCACCCCCAACTCTGAGGGTCCACTGTAAGGTTGTAACTGCCTGATAATCTGTTGTGAAATCCATCCCCTTCCAAACGGTGGTTGCATCTCTATTTAATGAAGGGGAGCAGTCATCTTTCAGATCAATCTAAACTGTAAAAAATGTTTATAGAAGTGTCTGTAGCTCAGGAAAAGGCTTTTTTCTTCTATAAATCCTGTAAAATATGCAACCGGAGTGATTTTGTTCTTTATATTTGCAGTGAGACCCAAAAGGCTGAGGCCAGTTGCATAAAGCTTTTTTTTTTTTTCTTTTTTTTTCTTTTTTCCTCTAGAAGCTTATTGTTTTGCAAGGAAACTCAATTAGCAGAGTATGTAAAATTGTGGGCATAGCATGTATGTCTTTCTTGGTGGGTCTCACTGATGGCAGCATCAGATAAAAGGATTAGCAGGAACTGTGCCATAGCAATGCAGATCTCTCATTTACCTGGAGAAAGCCTTCTGCTGTCTTGACAGCTGTGTAAGATTGTCAGCCAGGGGCGAAGAATCCTAACTTGCACTCTAATTTGGTTGAAACTTGAACGCATGGGAGAGTACAGCTATTACCTCTAGCTGAACAGAAATGAGTCAACATGTTGA
>NW_010298754.1:71971-73777 GCF_000700745.2 Antrostomus carolinensis | reverse complement strand
AGAGTGTTAACATAAGACTCGGATTACCGTTCCCACTACCATCTTACAAACCTGAAACTCCCCTTCTCGCAGGGTCTGTGTAGAGCTGTGTGTGCTTGTAAGGGAACTCTACAATGTGCATACCCTCTCCTTATATTCTTATGTTATATATATATTTTGAAGTCCTTTAGTAACCTATACAGCAGGTACAGCAATTGTAAAGGCAAGATCAGCACACTGTCCCTCACTCACAGATGAACATTGGGCTGGGAGTGAGACATTGGCTCGCTGTCTGTGCATATGCTCAGCCCTAAATTTCTCTGCTTGACTGCTTTTTTAAAAGTTAACTGTGCTGGTGTCTGTGACATTTGTCTCCCGCTTACTGGGAAAGAACCAACAACTTTGTGCAGCATTAGTAACTTGGGCTGTATTTGAATTAGCTGTCATAAGAAAGTGGAGTTAAGCTGCACAACTGTGTGTGTGCAGAGGGGTAAGGGATTCTTTATCTGCTGTAAAAAATCATAAAAATTTAAAAGAACCTTTGGAGGAATCTTGACTGTACTGGTGGCACATGCCTGGCATATGAAATGCTGGACACTTATGCGAGTGCAAGTTCCTAATTAACAATCTCCTTATCGTAAACAATTGCCATTAAATGCAGTGCATAGTGGAAGGGGGGGAGGAAGAAACCCAGGGAGGATTGTTGGGAGCTGCATGAGTCTGTGTTTGCCTCAGGCTTAGTTAGCTGTCAAGAAAACCCCTGGAGCACCCAGAATTCACAGACTTTACAGCTGATCATAATCAGCCCAAGCTGGGGAAAGTGGGTAAACATGTGTTGTCCTCTTGACCATTGCAGGATAAAACTGTGTGTTGCTGAGTAATTGTGAAGAGATATGGGGGTCAGAAACACACACTGGCTTTAGGCATCTGTATGTGGTACATGAAGCTCTGATCAAAGTGAGGTGATCACTGTGAGGTTGATGTCTGCTCTTCTGTGGTCAATAAGGATGTTTTGTTATTTGTGTCCTTTGGGTTCCTGTGTTTTTGCATCGGGGCACAGGATGCTCCTGGGGGGAGGGAAAAGGCACAAAAGGTCAGGCTGCTGCTTGTTGAATATCAGCTAACAGCATGGACTGGCAGTGCTCTCAGCAGGTCCTGGTGAGAGAGAATATCACAGAAAGGCTCATGTTCATAAGTGTAAAAACTGTCATCTGCCATACTGCAGCAAATCCAGCTCTCTTCTTAAGATGGCTTTGGAGCAGACTTACAATGATACTGTATTTAGTCAGTTTATCTATCAAAGTGAGATAGATTCTGCCACACTTTGCTATCTGTAGTATCTTGCTCCAGGCTTTACCTGGATTAATTTTGGGGAATAATCACAGAACAAAAATCTGAATGCCACTGTTAAATGTGTCAGTACAAGGCCTTTATGAGTATAATGTCAAATACTGTAAGAGAACAGCTTTCTTCGAAACACGATCCAAGATTTTAAGGCTCATGATGATGTTAACATGGGTTAAAAAACTCTAATACATCAGGTGAGGATGCTGCAGCCTAAACATGGCTTAACCCTTGTCCTGTCACCCTTGTCCTGTCACCAGCCACCCCATCCTTTGGCCCCTACATTTCAGACATTTATAGACATTGATAAGATCCCCTCTCAGTCTTCTCTTCTCCAGGCTGAAGAGTCCCAGCTCTCTCAGCCTCTCCTCATATGGGAGATGCTCCAGGCCCTTAATCATCTTTGTGGCTTCTGCCGGACTCTCTCCAGAAGATCCCTGTCTTGAACTGAGGACCCCAGAACTGGACACAATATTCCAGATG
>NW_010298754.1:6198-71795 GCF_000700745.2 Antrostomus carolinensis | reverse complement strand
TTGTTTAACCTCAACAGGTTCCTTTCTGCCCAACTCTCCAGTGTGTCCAGATCTCACTGAACGGCAGTACAGCCTTCTGGTGTGTCAGCTACTCCTCCCAACTTGCTGAGGGAAGACTCTATCCCTACATCCAGGTCATTGGTGAAGATGTTAAACAAGACCGGACCCAGTACCGACCCCTGGGGAACACCACTAGTTACAGGCCTCCAACTAGATTCTACACCACTGATTGCAACCCTCTGCCAGTCAGCCAGTTCTCAATCCACCTCACTGTTCATTCATCAATCCCAGAGCTTCTAAGCTTTGCTACAAGGATATTGTGGGGGAGAGTATCCAAAGCCTTGCTGAAATCAATGTCCACTGCTTTCCCCTCATCTACTGAGCTGGTGATGACATCAATAGAAGGCTACCAGATTGATCAAGCGTGATTTCCCCTTCGTGAAACCATGTTGACTACTTCTGATAACCTTCTTTTCTTCCAACTGCTTAGAGATGGTATCAAGAATGAGCTGTTCCATCACCTTCCCAGGGATGGAAGTGAGTCTGACTGGCCTGTAGTTGCTTGGATCCTCCTTCTTGCCCTTTCTGAAGATTGGAGTGACAGTGGCTATCCTCCAGTCTTGAGGCACCTCTCCCGTTCTTCCGAGAGCTTTGTGGTCTTGCTGTTTGGATACTCTATGTGTGCACTTCCATGCTACTGATAGGGGAGAATTTTAAGGAGCCACAGTAGTACTGCAAGTTTGGGATAAAAAGTAGAGGATGCAGCCTCAGGCAACTAATGCTTTGTAATGCTAGAGGATGGGTGGATCAATACTTGGTACTGTGGATCTCCAACAGTTACTGGAAGCATTGTTTAAAATGCCTCTTATCGTATGTACGAAGAGGTGCTAGACCCCTTAAGAAAGGAAGGATTTGGATGTCTTGGCAGGTAGTCATGATAGTTCTGTTTTAATAAATTACTTGTCTCTGTGCCTATGAGAAATTGAACTTTTGTATTCTTACACAGACAGATCACTCTCTGGTGCTCTACATTAGTCTGTTCTCAGTAGACTGACATTTGAGTACTTTTGAACAAGGATAAGATTCTGACCCCAGATGAACAAGTCTTGCAGCTCCAAGTGTCTGCATACTTGAATGGCTGAGCTTATCTTTAGATCATGTATTCCTGTTCATCACACTGCAGGGTGTATGTTTGCTTAGCATTTCTACCTCTCACCACCTGGACAGGGAGGGCTTGCAGCCAACACATTATCTACCCTCCTGTCACAGTGTCTGTCCTCAGAAAGATTGTCAGTATTAACATCTTGTTGCTGTGGAAAGTTTGCTTAAAACCAGTTCCTTAGAAAAGATAAGCGTGCAAAAGTATGAATTTAGGTGGGGCTTCAGTCTCATGAATTTTTATACAAGAATTAAAAGTGTGGCAGTAGAAATAGCAAGGAAAAGCAATGAAGGGCCAGTAAAATATGGAGAAGATCCTAGCAAGTTCTCTCATTTAGCACTCAGTGGTTGTGATTTTGACTGATTTAATTAAATAGCAATTCACTGAATCAGATTTCTTGTTTCCCTGAGAAAAGAACTTGCAAAAAATCAGTACTGCATCATTTGATACTATGTAGATAATGGCTATAGACATGTAGGTGGTTTTGAACATTCACAATTCTTTGTGTGGGTAATAGACAGCATTTTGCCTGTCTTAAGCCAAATCTTTACTTCTGTCTGAAGACAATAGTAAATCTTTTTTTTCTGGGAAAATTTTAGAAAGGACAAGATTTCTTTTTTTATCTTCTTTCCTGAAAGAGTTATGACCTGTCATTAACAGTTGGAGTGGTGGTGACCTGACTTCCAGTTGTTCCTGGAGTGATGTCTATAATATGGATCGCAAAGAAACATCAATTACTTCCTTAACATGTGACAAGTGGATCATAGAATCATCTAGTCCAACTCCCCTGCAGTAAGCAGAGACATCTTTACTACAGCAGGTTGCTCAGAGCCCCATCAAGCCTGACCTTGAATATCTCCAAGGACAAGGCCTCCACTACCTCTCTGGGCAACCTGTTCCAATGATCCAACACCCTCATGTTGAAGAACTTTTTCCTAATATTGAACCCAAATCTACCCCCTTCTAGTTTAAAACCATTACCCCCTGTCCTATTGCTACATGCCCTTGTGAACAGTTCTTCCCCAGCTTTTTTATAGGCCCCTTCAGGTACTGGAAGGCTGTTATAAGGTCCCCCTGGAGCCTTCTCTTCTCCAGGCTGAACAACCTCAACTCTCTCAGCCTGTCTTCATAGGAGCGGTGCTCCAGCCCTTTGATCATTTTTATGGCCCTCCTCTGGACACACAAAAAAAGTGCTTTTAGTGGTATGATAAAACATATTTTCCACAGAGTTCAGATCTGTTGCATGAGCGGTGATACACCTTTAATTTTTCTCATGATAAATATGTGTTTTAAATTAAAGAAGACAATGAGACAAGAGGAAAGTAAAGTCTTGGAGAAAGCTTGAGTAAGCATCTGTAATTTTCCTCAGGATTTATAAGAACAAAATGGCTGCTGCAAAAAGCTTTTTTGTACTTATACTGGAAAAGCAGGGGAATAAAAGTACAAACTGAGTGAGTATGTGGAAAAAGCCAGCACCTCTCATGTGTGAGGCAGTTCTGCAGTCTCTCACTCTTCAGTGGATTTTTCTTCTAGATGCAACAATCCTCACTGTTAAATAATTAATTGTAACCAATATGTGCTCTTTAAAGGAGTTTATTTTTAAAAGTTATCTTATTCAGCTAAAAACTAAAACATTTTGGAAAAAAACCCACTACCCAACAACCCCCAAACCAAACATTTCTCTCTTACACACAACCCTGCAACGATCTCTATATGCTTGTTCTGAACTTGCTTCTACTTTATATCAATGTCCTAGTAAGACTTTTGCTCAGAGGGTTGATTTAAATAGCAACAAAATTTAAACTTTAGCCTAAATATTGTTTTGCCTTAGTTTCTCAAGGGCTTTTTCTTCTGCATGATCCATCTTACCTAGCTTTATTTTGCCTCAATAGTACTGTCTTACTCATATCCTGAGATGGAGTTAATGGTAACACAAGCTGTAAGAAATAATTTTGTAGCCTTTTGTAAGCTCTTGGTAGTTATTAGAGGACCAGACAGCCTTAACCTGAGCCCATGGGTAATCACTCAGAGTCAGGGAGTCTGAGTGCTGCCTTTTCATTCAAAATTGTGTAAAATAAGCCACTACATAGTGTTACAACCTGTGCTACTGGCTGATGTTAGAGGCTATTACAGGAACCATTCCCTGTGAAGGACACTGTTGTTAGATTTGAAATGTGACTTTGGGGCTTTAAAGTTGTTTTTTTTTGTTTGTTTGTTTGTTTGTTTTTTTTTTGTTTGTTTTTTTTTTGTCAGAGGCTGTGTTTGTTGTCTGCTTGTTGCCCGTTGAGATATTAGGGTGAAATAATCAGTGAATATTTCACTGAAATTCTGTACGCTTAAACTTTTCTATATTTCTGCAGAATTGACAAAAAATCTGTCTTCAATCTTATAATTAGAAAAGAAATTCAAAACTTTTATCTACACTATAGAGGCAGAACTAAGTTAATTAAAACACAATTAATTTTCCTTGGATTTCTTTTGAATTTTTTTAAAAGCACGTGTCCCAGTAAAAATGAGCTTTGAAAACTGTTGACTAACTCAAAATGGACTTAAAATTTGGCAGTTCCATAGTTATCTTTTCTCTTAGATATAAATATGCTGAGGATTTATTCATTGGAGAGACTGTGAACACCACCAGAAGATTTAAACTTCTTGAAATGTAAAACCCATTGTCTAGTTGGAATTTTTCCCTAATTGAAGACTTTTCAAAATATACATTTTACAATAGTTCTGGAGCAGTAAAACCAACTGGGATTGTTTGGAATGAGTAACTACTTCAGAAGTTAGCCAAGTTCAAGGGTATTCTTATCTGCTTTACTGTGCCAGCCACAATTTCAAATAATTCTGTTAATTCACATAGTTGACATCTCAAAATATATTTCTGACCACTGTCAGGCAGCTTTTCAAGTTCACACATGAAACTCTCTCAAGTGCAATGCACACTAAAGTAGTTCTCAGTTGATTTAGTTTTAGTGTGGAAGGAATGTAGTCTTTCCACCATAATGGGATTTACCTTATTACTAAGATTTTTTTTCTGCTGGGACCTACTCTGGCCTCTTTTCTCAGGCAGAACTCCTACAGGGAGTAGAACTGAACATTTGATTCAGTCAGTAGTGCTAAATTAGGCAAACATGGGTGGAAGAATTACTGCAACATACCCAGGAGAGTAATAAATTAGCAATTGCAAAACATGACGGTTCGCAGTGGATGGAATCTTTCTTTCTCTTAAAAAGCTCAGAGATGTAACCCTGGCAAGGAGGTTAGTCTTCCTAGAGACTAGTTTACAACTTGTAGAATACTGAGGTATGCAATGGAAGGAAACTTTACAGACCAGCCTAGTATGTTGCATGGCACAGATGGCTTTATTTCTCCATAAATGAACCTTCATTTTTTTGAAGCTGGCAGAATCTGTGTTAGAAAAATTTCCAAGCTCAGTAGCAGAACTTCTGTGTACAGCTGTGGCTTGCATCTGTCAAAGCTTGTCTCAAAGCAGTGGAGGCAGCTCAAAAGTTCCACCAACAGCTTGGGACATAAACACTTGGCTACCAATACACTGTACCTCATAACTTCTGGCGCACTTTGATACTGAAGGTAGCGTACAGGGCACTGAATATAGCAGGAATCTGTCAACACACCCAGTGCATTATTATTTATCATTTTATTATTATGGGTGTCAGTCAGGCAAGTTCCTTTCTGGTTTATCTTCCTACCCTACCCTTTTTTTTTTTTTTTTTTTTTTTTTTTTTTTAATTGAAATTCATGAAGAAAGCAGTGATCTATGATGTCAGTGCTGGAAATTTCAACCTCATTCTAATGATAAAAGTTCTCTTGTTTCAAGCACCTAGGTTGTTGTCTTTTTCCTTGCTTTGTATACTCAGACCCTGATTTGAGAAATCCAAACACTTGTACAAAGCTTTAATGGATTGTAACCTACAAGTTTGTTCTCCGTGTTATAACTTCCTGAAGTTAAGTAATAAATTACTTTGTTAGGCAGTCAAAAATGGTGCAAGAAGGCTATTAATGTTATCGCATTAATGCTAGCCAAAATGTCTCCACCTGAAGCTGTATATAGAAATGAAAATCAAAGGCTCAGTAAAATATAGCAGACATCACTGAATGATAGATTTACAATGACTGTCTTGGATAGCTTTCTCTGAGATTTAAAGCCAATGAATATATTTTATCTGATTGTAACTTTTCCAGGAAAATAGAAGCTATGCATAGAGTGTGTGCTCCTTCAGACTTTACAGTATCAACTGGTTTTGGCACAGTTACTAATACAAATGAATTCTTTTTCTCCTACCTGATGAATACTATAGTAATTTCTGTGACCAGAACACTAGGCATTTTGATTATTTGCTATCAGCTAACAGTTATTTCCTGCTACTGAAAGATGCTTGCTAAATAAATTTTTACAAAGTAGATACAGAAGTCCTTGTTTTGGACTTTTCGTGATGCTACTGAAAGCCTCCAGGAACTGAAAAGAAAGAGATTTTCTGAGTCCTTGGTAAGGGATCAGCATAGCTATAATAAAATGATATGTAAATCCACGGTGGAAGATTTGAATCTGTTGACCATAGTGACCACTTGTTTTTATCCTTAATTCTTATTCTTATAAATTCTGAAATTTATAAATTAGTGAATTTAAAATATTTTACTTGAATTTCTGGTCAACTAGTCTCTACATCTCAAAACAATTGCCACACATTGTGTACAGTACTTTGTGGTAGTCTTACTACCACAGGGAAAAGATAAAATGCTTTCATAGTTTTATAATACACTGAACTCTTCACTTTTGAAAACAGATATATCCTGTGAAGAATGGAACAAACATAAAAGGTAGATAGTTCAAGGATGGGTTCATGTCATACCACATCTGTTTTGTGGCTGGCTGTAGAAATTCAGTCCTGCTTTCCCAAAATGCATTTAAAAATATATGTAGTTTCTGGGTGCCAATGGCTTTGACTGAGAAATAAGCCTTTGGTCTGGAGATCTAGGAGCCGTGGTATTTAGGAATGTATCTCAGTGTATATTTATTGTTAAACCCATCCCATAACGAGTTAACTACATATTCAGTTTATATTTCTAGAACTCAGAAGACTTTCATACCACGTATTCAAAGCCAGGTGTCAAATGGCTGGGGTGTCTGCTGCTGATACAGGGTAAGGTCCACAGCATCCTCCTGCTGCAGCAAGGTTGCAGATCAATGTGTCCTTGGGAGCTCAAGCTCTCATCCATACTTGAGTTTAGTTCCTGCTGGACACTTCTGAGCTTGTTTTTTGGAAACTACTCAATTCCTTGTGACAAGAGACAGTGAGAAGGGAATGCGGAAAGAAGGAGGAAATAAAGAGGAAGAAGGTGGTAGAGATCCTGTTTCTCTTGTACCTGCTGCCAATCAGGTGGTGAGAAAGTATTCATTAACTGTAACCCAGGCATGCAGGCAAGCAGTGTGAGTTCTCCACCACAAGGAACAAAACATTAGTCATAGAATCATAGAATGGTCAGATGGTGTGTTAAACTAATTTTTATGTGTGTCATTCTTCTGTGGCCAGGTTTAGGCAGGTGTATTTCTCACACAGGAAGGGTATAGTACGCCATGACAAAGAAGACAGGGGATATTTGAAGTGAATATAGACTTCATTCATCAATTAGACAGCTGAGCACAGCTGAAATTCAGGAGTCTTCTTGCTTGCAGACAGTTAAACACAAGATTTTCTGGACTGATGTCATTTTTGTAGGGTTTTCTACACACTCTGTATCCCCAAGTGTTCAGAAGTCAGAGGCCAGGTTCTCAAGAGATTGTAGCATGGCTGAAGAATGACTATTTTAATATAACAAGCTAATTGTTTAGGTATAGCAACTAATCATAACATTTCAAAGACTACTTTCAACTAAGTAGGTGATTTTCATATTTGTGCTTTTAAATCTCTTGAAAACACATTTTAGGTTTTTTTTTCCTGATAACTATTCTTTCAGTGAAGACTAGAAACAGCCAGGAGAAAGAAAACAGCATGTCTTTTGTAACTGCATGAATCCAGGAATGAGGGCTTTAATTAAAAAGCTGATCATAATGAAGCTTGCCATTAAAATTAATAAGTTTGGCTTGTTTATGGGCCAGATGAAGGGCAATAGAAGGGCTTGCTGACAGTGGCAATAGGCTCAGATTTATAGAAAAACTTGGGAATTACTAAATATCCATGATATTCTTTCTTGCACTGTAAAGTTCACAATGGAAAGTGACACTGAAGTGCCAGAGTATGCACACACTCCCATCAGTTCATCAGCAGAAGTGACTGAACGGGTTTGTACTGGTCATTCCAGTACCAGCTGGAGTGTTTTCATTGAAGAAAGAAGATGCTTGGGAAAAAAAGGAGTATTCTTTCAACAGGAGTAGTACTTTGAGTGGTGGATGAATAGTTTCTGTTTCTATATATTTTTCCCAGTGATACCATACTAATAAAAATACACTGTTTTTGGAAGTCTGGCACAAGTTCACTTTTGTATCTGAATCAGAGTGAGCAGTCTTGAACTGCTAACCCCTTAGAATGACACAGACATGAAAGGGGTGCGTGTATCCTTTCACTGTGCTGAGATATCAGCATAATTATCCAACATACAGTTCCCTCTCAGTGCTTTTCAGTGCATTTTGAATGAAGAGACTGTGAGGACAGCTGATTTTAATCTGAGAATCCATTTTAAAGGGGCTCAGGAGATTCAGTGCTAATAGAGGAGCTAAGTGATACAGAAGTATTACTTACTCCTCAAATGGGAAGATGAAAATAAGAATCCTTAGATAACACAGGGTGGAAATAAATACCTGCTGATGTTCCTCCAGGCTCAAAAGAAGATTGAATGAACAGTATGGAAGGAAGCTGATGCCATTTAGGACTGTCCTTTATCAGCCTTTTTTCTTTCATTCCAGTGGACCTGAACTCCATATTCTA
This sequence comes from Antrostomus carolinensis, assembly GCF_000700745.2. NCBI lineage: Eukaryota > Metazoa > Chordata > Aves > Caprimulgiformes > Caprimulgidae > Antrostomus > Antrostomus carolinensis. Next base: position 63,692 of record NW_010298754.1, on the reverse strand, counting down.
ACTCTGAAAATATTGAAGGACTAGAAAATCTGGTATAAGGGGAAACTGGCACTTCCTGTTGAAACGATTGATTTATTGGGCTGGATGGTATAGTGGAGAGCTCTATGAAATGTGCAACAGGCTAGTAATGATGCACACTTACACAGAACTTGTATGTATCTGAGTGTCCGTGGCTTTTTATATCTGTGTGTTTTATCACACAGTTCTAGCCCCTTTTTGGGGGGGTTTTTGGCTTCACCTGTCTCAATGTTGCACCTAAAAGATGGGCCAGATTCTTACTGTGACTTTTGGAAACTGGCATAATATAAACAACAACATAATGATAACTTACCAGAAATAGTAATGCAATCAGAACAGCTTAGAATCATAGAATCAGAGAAGGGTTTGGGTTGGAAGGAACTTTAAAGATCACCTAGTTCTAACCCTCTGCTGTGGACAGGGTTTCCAACCATTAGATCAGGCTGCCCAGGGCCCCATCCAACCTGGCCTTGAATGCATCCTTGATGCGTCCAGCTTAGCTTTGCTCCTCTTTGCTTTCCTTTATTGTATTTATACAACAGGTTTACAACACTGTTTTATGAAATTCCTTTTCTCACCTCATATGCACCTGCCGGTTCATATCAAGGGTCCTAGAAAGTACCTGACACAGTTCAGAAGCGCTCAGCAAGCTCCATATAGAATGAAATTCATGGCAGTGATATTGATGCTTCATAAGTAGCTGAAAAAAACATGTCCTGAAAGAAAGAAAAAAAAACCCAACAAAACCAAAACTCCCAACTTTCTTCAGGAAAGTTTGGCCTGAAGAATCCTGCATTTGGGAGGCAACAAAATTGAAAATGCTCTCTTAAAACAAATAATGTGGAGTATTGCATTAAGTCCTTTTTGTTATTTACAGTACTGCCTCTCCAAGAACAGTACTATCTCCAAATTTATTTTTATCAGATTTCCTATTGAGGAGCAGGGTAATTGGCAGCAACATTTACATGTACAGTAGAAGAGCACCTCTGGATCACTTTGTGTAAAAATGTACTTGCTATGAATCAGACGAGTTTTATATTAAACCATGGGGAGGTGTTGTCAATTTCATATCCTCCCTTCTTCCCTCAGAAGAATATTTACATACCACAAAATATGTGGCAATAATTTTCTTTTTCATATTCAGTGTGTTTTTTTTCTCCTTTTACTCATGACTAAAAGAATGATTTTGAAGCAGAAGCAGGTTAGAATGCTTGAAAAGCTCATATACATCCTGTGGAATAATCAGAAAAGCACATGCAAACGATGAATATCCACCTCACTCAGACATCTTTCATTCCTTCATATTCTTTCTGTGTCACAGTAAAGACACAGAGACACTGAAGACAGAAAATGGAGATCCAGATTCCCTCAGAGAAAGTAGGTGCTGACTTGATTTTTGTCTGAAATGCCTGAGTGCTGCCTAGCAACAAATTAAAGAGTACATACGGAAACAAAATTGCATATACTTGAAAATATGTTTTTAAAAGCCTGAAAATCTGTTTCAAATGATGAAACAAAATCTACTACTCTTGCTATAATTTCAGCGCAAAAGAGGGCATTTTCATGGTATCTGAGTTAATTCTGTCTGCTTGACCCCTCGGTCTTCAAGTTGTCCTCGTTTTGCTTTCTTTCTTTCTTGAAGAGGAAGCTTTTAAAAGCCTTGTGTGTTAGAGTTAGCTGGGACCAAGATTTGACTATAAGGATGATTTCAAACAGAAAGTTGATATGGTCAGGTTGGTAATGATATTTGGGTGGATTTTGTCACAGTGATTTTGCATGAGCTCCGATTCAAATACAGGACTGATGGGAAAATTTTCAGGATAACAAGTTTAGTGAATCTATGCTGATTTATACTAGCTCAGCCTTTGACTTTTAAGTACTATTTTCTTCTAAGAGAAATTCTGGACCAGGAACTCTCCTGGCAAATGATTTTCCATGGCTCATACTGAACTGAATAGCTGCTATGGTCACTTCCAGCTTAGATTTGCAAAGCCACAATCTTTCTGTTTTTACAGAACAGAAAACTAAATGTAGCTCTGCAAATCTAAAAATAACTGTTCAGTTAGAAGAAAGAGACATAAATTTCATTTCCAACATGACTTCTAATGTTTTTCCAAATTTTTCCATCAACTGGCTCTACCCTTCTCAATTTATGAGTGAACAGCACCTGCAGGCTAATTTTCTACTGTTTCACATACCATGTGTTTCCTGTATTTATTTAACCTGTGTGCTCTGCTTCGGAAAATACACAATGAAAATGAGAGCTGTACTCTTATTCATAGAATCATAGAATTCTAACCATTCTATGATTCTATGAATGATATGGGTTGGAAGGGACCTTAAAGATCATCTAGTTCCAACTGCCCTGCCATGAGCAGGTATACCTTCCCCTAGGTCAGGTTGCTCAAAGCCTCATGCAGCCTGGCCTTGAACACTTCCAGGGAGGGGGCATCCACAACTTCTTTGGACAACCTGTTCCAGTGTCTCACCACCGTTACAGTAAAGAGTTTCTTCCTAATATCTACCCTCTTCCAGTTTAAAGCCATTACCTTTGTTCTGTCACTACTTACCCTTGTAAAAAGTCCCTCCCTAGCCTTCCTGTAGGCCCCTTCAGGTACTGGGAGGCCACTATGAAATCTCCCTGGAGTCTTCTCCAGGCTGAAAGGCCCCAATTCTCTCAGACTGTCCTTGTAGGAGAGGTGCTCCAGCCTTTGGATCATCCTCATGGCCTTCTCGACTGTGAGTGCACATTGGCAGCTTATGTTGAGCTTCTCATCCACCAGTACCTGCACGTTCTCCTCAGGGGTCCTCTCAATCCATTCTCTACCCAGCCTGTACTTGGACAGCAATCCAACTGTTCAAGCTAGTATTCAAAGATAATAAAATGTGAGCTAGCTTTGGCTACCTAATAATGAAACCTTTAGCTACCCAATAAAGAAAGAATGAGAGTAGTTTTAAGAGAGCAGAGGGAAGCAAACAAAAATTTTTTTTAGCAGAAAACAAATGAAACTCCTCATGGTGAAATAAAAAAAAAAAAAGCTTTTCATGAGTAGTAATATCAAAGAGAATACTGAAATCAAATGTTCTTTTGCATTTCTCAGCCTATTTTAGTACAGGAACTAAGGAATTACACCTATGCTGCCTCAGTTCCTATATGGTACCAGTGCATCAGATTATTTAAACTCAGCAGGCCAGGAATATGACAGTATCAGGGATTATTAACAGAGTTTTGTTTTCCCTAAATGGCATTTCTGGAACTACAGTCCCCTATGGAGCAGGAGTTCTGAGCTTGTGTCTTTATTTCCTGTCCTCCTGTGATGTAGGGAATAAAACGCTTCTTTGAATGTTTGTTCTTTGTTGAGTACAGCATGGAGATGTTTGGGAATCAACAGTCCCTTGTGTTTACAAAAGCAGTCACTTCCCCACTGCATGCTGTCCAGGAATTACCACGCTAGTCAATTTAGGGTATATTTGCAAAGTGGTGTCCAGGGAGTCACACAGTTAAATCCCATTGATGTTAATGGGAGTCATGCAGCTAAATCCCTGCACGTATTTACTTCTTTGTGTTTCACAAACCTGTTGGCTTGTGACTAATTTGTGTCTCTAATACAAAAGCTCTAACATGTTTTTGGTAGTATATGGAATGGGCATAGTGTATCTATTATTCACACTATATCTGCCATATAAATTCTCAATTCCATAGTACAGACATTCTCTGTAGTAATTGATGTCTTCATATGTTTGTCTATATGGTTTTCTTATAAGTTATAGCATAGTGATAGTTAAAGCTAGTATCAATCACCACAGTCCTCAGAACCTCAATTTATTTCAGAAAGGAAATGATATCACTAAAATTTTTGAAAGCTAAATTAATCACACACACACACACACACAAAAAGATTGTTTTAGTGAAAGCATAAAGTCTTGAAAATTTGCTTGATCATTTCTGAAAATGTTTTTAACTTACTCTTTGGTCTCCAGAATGGCTTGGCCTAGGTTTTCTAAATTAATTTAACTTTTCTGAAGAGAAGTGCTTTTAGTTTCATTTGTGGGAAGGGGCAACTGCAAAGAAAGAATTAGCCAGTGTTTCTAAAAATTAGGTTAAAAGAATGGTGAAGTGGCAAGACGCAGGCTTGAAAGTGCTTTGCCCCTGTGCATGTGTATATCTTACTTGATGTTGTGGTGATGAGTATCACTGGGTATAGTTTCACCACACCAGAAGAGTACGGCACAAAGTTTCTCCAGCTAGCCACGAGATTGCCAAAATATCCATACCATGAATAGCCATGCACATATCAAAAGGAAAAAAGCTGCATTGATACAATGTTGCACCCATACTAGTCAGCTCTGGCTCCAATAAAGATAATTAGTTCAGTTGCAGCACCCTGCTGATGTGGCAACACAACTGCTGGTTCAAGAGCTGGCTCAGGTAGCAGTCTCCAAAGAGTTTTAACAACACCCTTCATTGTATGGTGTAGGCATGCCTGTTGAAATGCTCATAAGATAATGAGTGACTATCATCTCTGCAAGGTTTGGATGATTCCCAATAAATAGTGCTTAAAACCACCCCATGAATGCTGAGGGAAGATAGAAAATGTTGCCTCATTTAGACTGCTGATTTATCCTCTGAATGGAAAATAAGTTATGAAATCATATCATTCAAGACTGTGTCATCATACATACATGCAGAGAAGCTAATTAAGGTGGAATATGCAACTTGAAACAGAAATTCCATAACTGCTCTATTGGTCACTGGAAGGTCTGAGACATATCAGTTGGCAACACAGGTCTGATAAATCTACCATTACCAACAGGTCTACCAGGAGTTTATTATCATTTGGACCAGACACCAAATTATAGAATCATAGAATGTCTTGGGTTAGAAGGGACCTTCAAAGGTCATCTAGTTCAACCCCACTCTCATGGGCAGTGACATTGTTCACTAGATCTGGTCTCTCAAAGACCTGTCCAACCTGACCTTGAATATTTCCCATGGTGGGACATACATACACAACTTCTCTAGGCAAGCTATTCAATTGCCTCACCACCCTTATAATAAAAAAAAAATTTCTTCCTTATATCCAATCTAAATCTACGCTCTTTCAGGTTTAAACTGTTTCCCCTTATCCTGTCACTACAGGCCCTAGTAAAAAGTCTCTGCCTTTCTTATAAGCCCCCTTCATACAGAGGCTGCAATAAGGTCTCAGAAGTAAAGAAAGTAAGATGTATCTATATCAGAAGATTTCCATGTGATTACTACCAAAACCAATATTTTCGGTTTAGTCTTGGGTTTAAGATCATGGTGGGCAACAACATTTATAATTTATCTTTTTTAAGTAAATATCCATCCAGTCCTAATTCACTGCCCTCTTGTCTCCTCCCATCTCTCCATTGCTGCTTAACTAACACCAATCTTTTGTCTTCAGCTCTATGTTGCCTGGGTTTCAGTGTGGGTATGATGGGTGATGTTTAGGTGCAGACTACTTCCTTACAGAGTCTCACATCAGCATCATCAGATTGAATATAATTTGCAGGACTATCTCTACTTTTACCTGAAGCCCTAGACTATCTGCACCAGCAAAGACTAGAGCAGAAACTTATAACAGTTTTTCTTCCATGTTTTTTTTTTAAAATAGTGTGCGACTAATGACATATTCTTATAGGGAAGGCAGGTCTCTTTCTCTTGCAAACTTCCAGACACTGCTTCAAAGTACAGAAGCACAAATATAAAGGAATCAAGTGTTTGAGCTTTTTGACCTGGGAGAAAGAATTTCCTCTTACCCTTATTCAAGGAAATTGATATATAGCTCCAGCAGAGACTTCTTCCCTTTTCCCTTCCTTCTTTCTTCTTGCTCTCCCTCCATTCCACATGCATCTAACTGGATACTCCTAGCATGCTATGATAAAGTTCAAGACAGTCATAAGCAACAAAAAAAAATTTTTATAAGAGAAAGTGAGGCAATTTTAGCCAATATTAGTGCCAACTCTCCTTCAGACACTTTTCTAATAAAATAAAATAGCAGGAATAACAGTTAAAAATAAGCTTATTAAACAAAGTAGTGATAGCCATTAGGGAAGTGTCTGTAATTTTGTATCTGAATGCAACCTGGACAGCATTCTAATATTTTAGAAGGACCTTTTTGGATAGGGATTGGTTTCCATTTTTTCATGTTTTTGAGGTCACAATGATATGGAATGTAGACTTTTGCTAACTGGATGGTTAAATTATTTCTCTACCTCTTTGTTATTTAAAATGCTGCAATACGCTAGTCACTTGCAATTGCTAGAACAAATTGCTTGTACAGTAGTTTACAGTTCACACCACAGTTATGATGTAGATTGGAAGAAAAGCATCTGTGCAACAGGGACTGCTGCTGGTAGGGCAACTGCTCCGTAATGTCCTCCTCTCTATAGGCATGTGTCTGGTGGAAATGACTTCTGCTTTGCTGGAGGAATCATCTGAAGGCTAAAAGGCCTTTGGGGAAAGCTGTGGAATGTAAGGGGACTACCTAGAGAAGAGACTGAATGTCAACTATATGGCATTGTTTTGGAATGTGGGTTATTCAAAGGGTAGCCAAGAATATGGATGAGAAAAGAAAGGTAAAGAAATATGATGAGAGTCATAGAAAATTGGAAAAGCAAAGTAGGGTTAATCTCAACTAATGCTGAATGTGTCTGTCCATCTGTAAATAGATGTGTCTGTCTGAGTGATCCTAAACTCTCTTTGTGTACTCATTGGAGGCAAATATGATTTTTGACTTCCTTTTTAGAATAAATGGAATCATCCTTCTGGAAGTGTTTCTCTGTCTCCATGAACTGAAGGAAGTGTGAGCTCCTCGCCTCAGACATGGATGTAGAATAATCTCATTCAATTTGTTTTATTCTTAGTATATTTTAAACTTAAAAAAAAAAAATCCAGAATGGTTAGAAAACCCTTCTAATTCTTCTCTTACATAATGTACCTACACTACATTCCTTATTCTGTCTTTGATTAAATGAATATGAAAGTTTCCAAAAAGTCATACCATTTTTACACAGGAATAAGGGTGTTGGCAGGACCAGCAACACTTTGGGTCATGGTTAGAAGTTGTTTATAAGTCAGTCCTATAAAAATGCATGTACATTTTCTTTTGCTTTTGGAATATGCAAGTCAGACTCTTATGTAGTCCTACAGAGTAAAAAGAATGGCAGACTCATATTTAAATTAGAAGGTTGACTGTAAATATGTGTATTTTTTTGCATTATCTGGCTTCAGAAAGGTTACAGACGTATGGGACTAGCCTTTCTCATAATGTTTTGATTTTTCTGTTTGACAGTATGAAATGCCAGGATATGGAAGTCTGACACATCTGGGTCGCCCCAAACGTCTGGATGGAGTAGACAGAACTATTATGGTTCACCAAAACCTGTCTTCCATATGTTATATCCTTCCACTTGCATCTCAGGATTGCATTGTGGGGTATGGATTTGTTAATCTCTGCAGGCATCAAATCTATTCATAACAAGTGGTTTTGACTGACATGTGAGCAGCTGTGATAAACTGAAAGGGAAAAACTGAAATGCAGACTGCTGACTGACTGTGTTTCTCAGCATTGCACCAGCTTGTTATAACAGCAAAATCTGCTTTAAAAAAAATAAACAGTAGGAGTTTTACAAACTTCTGGTTCAGTGTTCTGAATAGAAAGCAAATGTTCTGATATGTTGCAGCCATGGCCAAAAAGGGAAAAAAAAAAAAAAAGAAAGAATGAAGGAAGGAAAAAAAAATTCTGGCTGAAAAATAAAAGGACAACAGGATTCTGATAGACAAGTGTGCAGGAAAGAGACGGTTTAAACCAGCAGGAGGAAACCAAGGGAGACTCAGCAGAAAGAATCCTATATTTTTGCCTATATTTTTGTGCTACTTATATTTTATAATTGCAATTAAAGTTCAACTGTAGTTATGCAACAAATATGAATATGCTATAAATCCAGCGAGACAACCCTAGCCATAAAGAGTTATGTCAAAAGAACAACAGAGACCCCATCTAGTCGTGGTGTTACACAAAATTGCAGAGGAGTGGAGTTACAAGGCGGGTTCCTTCTTTGTCTGTTCTGTGTTTTGACTGTTCTTCAGCTGTTATAACTGTATTTACCAGGGGCTCCCCACATTACCATTTCTGTGCCCATGCAATAAAATATTCCGATCCAATAGCTCTAAATATTCTAATCTAGAGGAAAGATGAAGAAAATATACTCAAGCTGATATTACTAAATGTTAATGAAAACCAATCAGGGAAACTCAAGGTATCAGTGAAAACCTGTGACCAGAGCAGTTAAAATCAGTAAAGAATTTCTTAAATGTGTCAGGAACAAACAACAGTTCAACAATTGTGTCAGTTTGACACTAGATAAGGGTAGTGATCACAACATAGAAAAGGAAATGTTCAACAAATATTTTTTTATCTGTTCCTGAAGAAAAGCAGGATGATGTATTCCTATGATAAAGTATTAAGGAATTTTTGAACCAGCAGATAGGGAGGACCATAAACAATGGAAGTTAAATATTTTTCTGAAATCAGCAGGACTGGCACCCTTCAGTGCCAAAGGAGTCAGAGCGAGGAGAACAAATTTGTTTTGCCTAGTTGCAAATCTTGTAACACTGAGGAACTTCGAGAATCCTTCAGAAATCAGTAAAACATGCTGGTATTTATTGATAATGAGTGAGAAGTCACAGATATTTGATAAAAATGGAGAAAGGTTAATCTGGAAAATAATCAGTGATAGTAAAAATAATGCAATTAACAAGATTTTATGAAAAATAGGACATGTAAAACTTGAAATCTGTTTAATCAGATTACAGAGATATCTGATAAAAGTAAATGTCCTGTCTAATGTAAGTGTCTCGCTTGTGCATATGTTTAAGTGAAGTACTTCATGAAGACTTTACACACTTATTTATCTTCTGCATGTAATAGTGTAAGGAGCTGGAATCCTTTGTAGGGCTCTAGCAGGAATTGTCACCCATCAAAGTTTAAGCATCTACATCTATATTCGTCTCAACTTTCACAAACAATTAGTTGTTTAATACAAGCTAATCGTCTAGGCTTCCACAGAAAGATATAGTGCCTTCAGATGACAGTTACTCCTATTCTAAAGTTGTTATCTGAATTAGGGTATCTAACATCTTCTGAAGGGGCACATCTCTCCTTCATTGCCTAGGGAGCCTGGACAACTCTTTTAGTCTAGATATCCAGTTCCAAGAGAGAAATCTAGCTTCTGACTTAGGCACGATCTCCCTTCCTTCATAGGTACTATCTTTACAATGACTATGAAGGCACTGTAGAGGCAGTGGTTACTAGACACAAGCTGAAATCTTATATTAAGTAGGTTGGACAGTTGGATATTTCACAAATCCTTCAGGGTTTTCATATCTTTTAAATCAGGAAGTCTGAAGAAAAAGTTCAAATACATTTTAGATGTATGTTCCACCTTCTCAGCCATTTAGCGAAATAACAAGGTGCATTGTGTCCTAAAGTATTCAGCTACATTCTACTGTATTTTAGACTCATGGTTTTCAAACAGAAGTTATTTATAGTTATTTATGTTTTGTTGAACCACAAAAGAACGTGAAAGTGATGTAGACAGTACATAGAAGTATGGAAACAGCCAAGAAGAAAAGAATTATTAACATAATATAGTACTTTGTGAATGAAATAACTCATTTACTGATAGATCTCCAAGTGTTACGTATGGGAATTCATCATCCTGTGATGTGATTCTAGGCCAAATATTATTTGACACTTCCTTCAGCAATACGAAAGAAAGTATAAAACAAATGCTGTAAGACATTATATATCACAAAGACTAGTAGAAATGTTATTAGTAGGATAAATAAATAATACAGATAAATGTGAGTTATTTGGCTAAGAAACAGTGAAAATACTGCTTTTGATTATTTTATTGCATCAACCAGTATTTTCATAAGGAAGTGAAATCCAATCATAAAAAATGGCCTGATCTGATCGCAGTGGTGGGAAGAAAGGTAAAGGTAAGAAACTTTCATTAAATGAAAAGATAGATGACAGAACTAGAAATGAACTGCAAATATTAAAAGTGAAAGTAAACCCTGGGCTAATATTGTGTGAGTTGTGGCAGATTATCTATCACTGGGAATATTTTAAAATTATGAGTGTGTGCCTTTTTAATAAATGCTTTAATTCAGACAGACATTGTGGAGCTGCTGCAGAAATTAGGAGGTGAAGATCTGCTCTCTTGATATGCAAGTATCAGATTAGATAATCACAACAGTTATTCTAGGCTTCAAGTCTAATAATATTTATAAACATTTTGTAAAAGAAAATATGTATTGAGTCACCTCTCTCATTAACCACTCTTCATATGAGGCCTTTGTTTCTCAAATAGTACAGTCCTTTGACAAAGTAAGGTCTTCATTTCCATTTTTAGAAGAAAATATATTTTTTCTTTATATTTGTTGTTGCAGTCCTTTCATTGTTTATGTTCATTTCTATGCACTTTTTTTTTCCTACTGTAATAACGAACACTAAATTTCTGAAGGGATAATGAGATTTACTAATGTAGTAGTAAAACCTTCTCCAGTATAAGTCCCATAATGAATTCCATAGTGTGTTATTTGGGACTAAGTTTAAGTTCATGCTTCCTCTTGCCCTTATTCAATATCAGTTTAGCAAATAAAGCGGACTCACATAGCAAAATGAAATATCCAGTGGGCTTTACTATATTTTTTATATAACAAATTTAGAGTAAGAGAATTTAAAGGAAGGATTTATGCAGTAGAAGAAGGTGTGAGTGGCATAGGAAATACGCAGGAATACAGAGGCTGCTAATGAGAAAAGAAGAAATTACAAAAATGACAAAAAAGTGTTTCTGCTCAGAGATATTAAATTAATGAACCTGCACAAATTTAGTCTCCTGAGACCAAGGTGAAATAGTTTCTTTAAGGCTGATCTCCAAAAGGAAAACAATGTAACTGAAAATATACTGAAAATATGATTAAATAAAATTCTTACTAATAAGTAGACAATAAAATTAATAGCAAATGCTCCAGCAGAAAAAGCTTTAAGAGCAATGACATAGACCATTGGATCAAAGAATGTAAATAAAATGACTATAATTTACAGAATTTGTTGGCAGAACTTCTTTTTCTAGCATGTAGTGTCTTTTTAGATGTATCTTCAACAGAGCCCAATCTGTTTGCCCCTTCTTGGTTTTACTGCCAGTGAGCTCTGGAGTGAGAGAGAAATATAGTGCATATAATGCCAAGACAAAGATTCTCTGATTGCTGGCACAAGTAACTGCAGCACAACAGGATGTTCAGATTGTCTACTCTTTCTTCTGCTCTGCTCTCTACAACCTCTGCAAGTCCGAGGTTAGCTGCCGATAAATGCTGCTGTTGTCCACCTTTTACACACATTACCAGATGGTCAAATTGACAAAAACCCCTATCAAAGATGATGGGTCATATACTTAATTTTCTTGCAGTAATTTACAGCAGAAAATTAGTAGTTGAATTTAATCAGTCTTGATATCTATGGAGTTCCATGCACTAATGCTACCTGTTATAGTGCATAGTCTGTGCCACGAAACAGGGATTGGCTGTGCAGATGTGGGTTCACCTTTACAGCACAGACTGGGAACAGGCTTGTCACCCTAAGTCTCCTCTACAACTATTAAATTGTTAAAATTTGGCAATTACTGTCAAAGAGTTTCACTGTGCTACTTTATGGAGTGGTGAAAACAGCAGCTGAAATAGAACTGGCTACATTACTCCTTGCAGGTCCTTAGATTATAAATTCTTGGGTTGAGGCAAGTTGAAAATGTTTCTACATTACCTTGCACAAACAGATGCTGGTTCAGGACTCTGACTTCTAAGTACCATTGTCCGATCTCATTGCTCCCAATATGTGGTGTGTCCTAGGAGAAAAACAAGATATCTCCAGTAAAAAACTCTCTAACATTTTGAAAAGAAAATAAAATGTGAGAATAATGATTTTTTTTTTTTTTAAGATACAGAAAAATCTTCCTTCCTTCTCCCTAAACATGACATTGTTTTAAATTTTCTCATACATCTCTGTTTTCCTGGGTTGCAGCCAAGACTGAAAGCAAGAAATACAAGTATATTTACAAGAAGGTCTTGCATTTTTCTATTCAAGTGTGTAAATACAACAGAAGTCAATTCAGGTCACCGGAACATCTTGGACAGTGCTAGTACTAAACATCTACATGTTATGAGGCTTGCAAACTACCAGAAAGAACTGGTGACAAGAGGAAAAAATATGCATGGTACAAGGGATAATGGCAATTCAAAGCAGATGGAAAAGAAGAAAGAAGTGAATTTTCTCTCTCTCTTTTGCTTAGGCAAAACACTCATTAACTGGGCTTGTGGAATGGAGTTGGACTCAAAAGAGGGACTCTGTTCAGTGGCCTGTTTGCTTGTTATACAGTAAGATTTTTGTATTCTGTTATTGAATGCAAAGGAACCATGAAACAAGAGTGAACTTGACAGTCTACCCCAGACACCATTAGGGGAGACCTTGATGTAGGAATCTCCTCTATCACACTTGTATCTGGCTCTGCAGCTCCTTTGGACTCCTCAGACACTGTGGTGGATGGTCATTGGGCAGCAGAGATGTGTGATGGAGAAGCACTGCCACACTGGTGACCTAGCAGCTTCAGGAGCCTCTGAGACAGACACTAGAGCCACCAAGCAAGCTGTTTACCTCAGTCTCAGGGAGGGATAAGGACCTCTGCATAGAGGAGCATTGGTACAGAGGAAACCAGGCAAAATGGTCCAAGAGGATTAGTGTCATAAAAACAGTACCCAGTGCCACGACTGAGAGGGGCAGGATGAGTTTGTGTAGCAGTGATCAAGAGAGAGAAACTAAAACAAACTTCAGGCACCAGTTGTCTGCAGTGCTGAAAAATTATTAAAAGCTTTGTGTCATTCAAAAGGTGGTGTAAACACAAGGGGATGGGGAACTCCACATCACTGTGGCTAGAGCTGTGTGAGATATACAGGCACTGCAAGACATGTGAGTTTTGCTTTTTTGCCATCGTTTGTGTAAAGGGGAAAATACTTACACTTGGGTACTGTTCACCTTCAGTGTGAAACATTTCTGCAGGCAGCATTTGAAAAAAATGAGACTCCATTAAGTAGGATTTGGTTTGGGAGAAAATGAGGAAGAAGGATGAGGGAAGCAAACAGAATTCAGAGAAAGGCACAAAAGAAAAGCCAGCTGTAGAGACCCTTTATTTTTAATGCTAAAATGTACTGTGATCCAAAGCATTCAGGCGTAGTAAAGAATTTGATATCTCAGGAGAAAAAGAGCAGACAAATGGGATATTCGGTCACATATAAGTGGAAACATATTTTTGTGAGCCATAGTGTGTGTGCACTTCAGTCTTCCTTAGTGACTTCTCCCTCACAGTACCAGCCCATTACCTATGAAAATACGTTCTTTCTTTCTTACACATACTGTGAAAGTTGAAAGGCATGTGTCCACAGAAATGAAAGCTATGTCTACCATTTCTAGAGGTTTATGTTCCCTTATGAAAAGGAAATTGAAGAAAAAGAAAATGGATCAAATAATATATGGAGTATTTAAGCATATTTCTTAAATGAATGCATATTGAAAAAGAATGCACTGAACATTTAAGATTGGATTTCCATTTTGGAAAAGAGCTTGAGAATTAGAAATTTTCCTCAATTTTGAATTAAAAAGAAAATGTTGATTTTTGTAACTGAGTAGAATTTCCTATTAAAACATTTCTGCTTGAAAAAAGTTCACTTTAATACCGCTTTATGCTCTAAAGGAGGCCAGCTAGCTGCTGTGGAGTAGTGCCTGTTTTTCTCCATTAGCTATGGAGTGCAGGATGAGAATGACCTTGCAGATTCAGACACCTAAATTTAGTTGCATGTGTATGTTCACTTGTAAGATGGGCTTATAAACTTCTGTTACAGGCAAAGGAATTTTAGTCTGAAGTGCATGAAACTTTGGGTTTGGTTGGTTTCACCACAACGCAAACTACTACGCACTTGCAGCTGAACTGCCATCAGGTGTCTACTGGCTGCATGGACTTGAGTTGGGATTCAGACATGCAGGACTAACATCTCATGGCCCATACAAACAAAAAATGGTGTTTTACCTGTCTTCCAGGTGCTTCTCCAAAAATGAAACTATTCTCCTGGATGTCTGTCAAATCTGCTACACCTGTGTGGAAATCTTGGGGTATCCTATACCATCTTAAACAGTATTAGATGCCTATCTTTAAGTATCAAATCCCACCTGAGATCACCCACCCCTCCCCCAACTGTCATGATGGCTTAGGTGCTCAACTCACCCACCTACCCCTAAATGTAGGCGTCTAAATCTGCAAGTTGAGTCTAACCATAGAAGTGCAGTTTAGTTTGCTAAATACAAATATGAAGTGCTGTTTCAAATGCTGGAGGGTACTTTTTGGAAGAACCATGCTCTTCTGGACTGACCATGTCGAGCTGCATGGGGCACTTTGCAAACTAGATATATACATTATAGACATTGACAGTCACATGACATAAATCGCACACTGATGAAAATGTTGTAATAAAACAAAAATGAATATGCAATGTTTTGAAAATTATTGGTGACAAAAGTATTCTGAAGAAGCAAGCTGTCTTTCAAGCTTAAGTGATACTGTGTCTTGATAGTGTTTGCATAAGTAGCTTAATAGAAAAGTTTATTTTTATTGTATTTTTAATTCTCCTGAACATTTGTTTGTATGTTCTGCAAGAGTGGATCACAGAATTCCTGTGGGCTGGAAGCTTGTATGTAGAATAATAAAAAAATCAGTATCACTGATTAATCTGGGTGAAACACTTTGTATGTTTAAGTGAAAGGACTAGATATCTTTCATCTAGTAGAAAATATTATCCACAGATCAGTAGTCAATGTGAGAACCTGAATTCTGTCTAGCAGTCCTAGGTAGCATATCTATTTTCATAAATTTTATCCTACAACCTTCTCCTTCTCCAGTTTGAAATAATTATGAATTGTCTGCTTTTATGTATCCCATACAGTCTTTTTGAATTGTCTTTAGCTTTCAGGCATCCCTGTATACACAATTGCATTCTCTTTCCTCCTTGCTCTTTTTGCCAAATGTTTGGTGGGTGTAATTTGCTATAATTACATTGATGGCAATGTAACTTTGCTGATTTATACTGGCTGATGCTTTCCCTCAGCTTGGTGGGTTTATTTGAATGTCTCAGTTCTGTGATCATTATTGGATTATAGCTTTCACTAAAGTTTTCAGTGTCATAATTTGGAAACACTGAAAACCAACACTTTAACTTTTAAAGAGCAATAATCCTCACTTCTGGCTTCTTTTTTCTTTTTTTTTTTCTCAGTTTAAGCACTGGCCATAAATATCCCGTTAACAAGAGTCTGTTGCAAGTGTTTTCATTGTTCTCTTTGCTTTGCAGTGAGCTAAGTGTTTCTGAATTTCCTGGGTGGATGCATCA
Organism: Antrostomus carolinensis; assembly: GCF_000700745.2. NCBI lineage: Eukaryota > Metazoa > Chordata > Aves > Caprimulgiformes > Caprimulgidae > Antrostomus > Antrostomus carolinensis. Next base: position 48,160 of record NW_010298754.1, on the reverse strand, counting down.
GACTGTGGCATGCTGAATCTGGTTTTATCAGTTTTATTTTGTTTAAGCTATTTTAAATGCAGCTTGAGGTATGTAACTATATAATAATTATTATTAATAATATTAATTATTATTATTATGATTACTATTGTGGTTACTGTCACTTTTTATTGCTGGTATTATGCTGGGAACTACTGATTGTCAGTTCTGTATTGAGTATAATTTAACATAACACCAACCACTTCAGCCAGGAGGAGCCTCGGTTTTGCTTTGGTTTTGGTTTGTAGGGCTAGTGGTGACAAGAGTACTGTGGGATTCCAACTGTTGCAGTATTTGGAGTTCAAGTGCAATTTGTCCAGCCATGGGACAGAGATTTCAGTAAGAGAACACATTTCTTTTTTAGTTGAACAAAACACTGAGACTTTCACAACACTTACATGTTCTTTCTTGTTCCAGAAACTTCTATGAGCTAGAAATATTTGTTGCAATGTGAAATGTTCTGTGAGATAATGATAGCTTTGCAGAAATCTGGAAATATGTAGTGGGGCAGGAGCTTCCCTTTTAATGAGCTTACATTTATAGACGTGTTCAGCATTACTTAATAAAGAATATAACAGACATTATGAATCCAAGGATGCTGGTTCTGGGCCTTACTCAGTTCCTTAATGACACCTTGGTTTAACAAATGGGAGAGGTGTAAGAAAACATTAATTAAAGGATCAAACTTTGAGTTTTAAGGTTTAAAGGATGATCTGGGGAGTACCATCCCTATGATTAGCACCATCTCATGTGATTGTCTGAAGCTGAGGTCTTTGGCTGAGTAGACCTCTGCTCAGGCAGCTCAGGGCACAAGGCAACACTGGACTAGAAACTCTGTGTCCAGGTTTGCATAGAGCTGTGCCTGCTCCTCAGGCAGTACTGGGAGGATGTGAAGATTAGCTCGAGCACACCAGTGTGGCTGAGCAGTGTTTGGATCAGAGAGGGTCTGCACTCCTCCAGTGTGAGCTTCTGGCAGCACGTCTGTCTGCAAGTAATGGCTTTATCAAAGCTGTGTGAGACAGCAGAGGTTTGCTACAGCGTAATGCTAGGCTAAAGTGTCCATATAGCTCTAGAGCAGAGTTAGACACACAGTCCTGCCTTGATGTTTAGAGTCAAACCCAGTGATTTTAGAGACATTCTTAAATGTTGACTAACAGAAGACCTGAAGGAGTAGAAAGAGTTTTAGATTATACTACAGTTTTTAAAGGAGTGTGTATTTACATTTAGTTGAGAAAAGAGATTAACTATATTGAAGTTTCATGCTTGAGTGTCATAAATGAGACTTTTTCAAGCTCTTTCTTCCATATTTTGCAAAGGGTTTTGGGCAATCGTCTCAGTCTCTCAGTACTTATAGGCTTAACAACTGCTCACTTTTCTGGGCTATTGGAAAGGCTAACTCATTATTACTTCGCAAAATCCTAAGCTATAAAACACTGTGTAAACATGTGCTATTAACTACACCTATTTGTTATGCAAGGCAGGGCTGGGAATAGTTCCAGAACCAAATCAATTGCACTGTGCAGTTTTGATTTTGTGATATTGAGCTATTGGTTTCAGAGATACCTTGGGGCGTTGTAAATGGCCTTGGTCAAATATTTACATCAACTCCATGAATCTTTCTGTCTGACTTTATAATTAATTGGAAAATGATTTCCCTATGCAGCAACCTATTCTTGTCCCCCACAACTTAGTTACTTGGCTGGAGAGAATGATAGTCAAAATCACTTATCAGGAAAAGTTATTTCCATCATCTTCTCTGTATTACAGGTCAAAGTTAGAGCACTCAGTGATTCTAAAAGTGTTATCTCAGTTGTGGGCTCCTGAGCCAGATTAGTGTGTGCATAGTGAATCAAAATGTGTTCAAGACCCCTGCAGTTGTTCATGTGCTAATTCTTTTTGGGTGTAACTCTGGGATGAGAGAGCAAAAATAGGGTGGTAATCATCAACCAGACCAGGATTTCTCTATGCACAGGTGTGTTATTGTGGCCCTCCTCAAAGCAGAGATGACACTGTGAGGTTAAAATGCCAAACTTTAACAACAGAGACATAAACACAGAGGCCAAAGATAAAATGTCTGAGATTGAAGTCATCATCAGCTGTTTGCTCAGTTTTGATAATTTATGACATGATCAAGGGACTTGTGTGGTCCAACACTATAAGTGAACTCTAACTTGAGGTGAAGCTATACATTTCTATTTGCTTTCCACACAGGCATGAAAAGCAGCTCTCTTTTCCTTCATTATGAGATAACTCATTTAGTAGCATAATATTATACAATAGCGTGCTAACTGTCTTAGCCAGCTCACTTAAATTTAGACTGTTCACTGTAGTGCATTGTTATGTTACCTCTATGTTTTCTGATGAAAAGCATTGTGAAGTCTGTCCAACCCTGTATGAAAGCCTGTTCGGTCTGCCCATGCACAGACTCAGCAACTCAACATGGGAGGCTATATTGCAGCAACTGATCTCAGTATAAATAATTCTTATGAAGCTCAGTGCTGGGCATCAGACGAGAATCTGAACTAGAACATAATTCCCTTTGCCATCAATGACATGTTGGGCCCTCTTTATGACTGTGCTACAGAAACAAGGCTTGCATATCCCTGTATGGGTTGTATGAGAATTATTTTGAATCCATATTTGATGCAGTTTCCATATACATTACTGTGCTCATGTCTAATACATTAGATAGTCAAAAAACCCCATATTTAGCTCTTCTTGAATTGTCCCTCTGACTCAACTCCTGAGGTTGGATTGACTTTCAGAAACAGAATTGTTTGTATTGAAAAAATGACTTAGCCTCTCCTGGTCATTTTTAGTTGCTTTAAGAACTTACCACTGGCTATGTCAATCACTGACTACATAAAATTCTTAACTACTTAATCAAGAAGGGCAGCATTCAAAATGAAAGATAAACACAAGGAAGATGATCTCTAAAAGTTGTTAATCAACTGTATTGTAGTTATTGTGAACTTTGCAAGCTGTGATACGTGCACTGATGATCATAAAGACAATGAGGTCAGTTGTTAATTTCCGTTAAAATGACAAGTACAGACTCGATTGAAATGAAATAAGAGTTACTATAAAAATTTGAGTATGTGAGAATGACAGTAAAAGATAGTTCTGAACTTGATGTTTCTTTTTGTTGAGGTATCAACTTTAGTCACTTTGAGAACACCTTCTTGTAAGTGGTAATGCCAACTAATTCTTGCCAGTCTCCTCAGTATTTGGTAGTTTTTATAAAGCCCCATGGCGATGCTGAATTGCAGGTATTGTTAGCAAAGCTAGTTTCTAGCCCTCTTGTGAAGAAATTTTGAAAGACTCATCCAAATCCAGGCCAATAATTGAGAATCCAGAACATAAATAGAATGTAATTGCCATTAAAATACCCCCCAAACATACATTATTAATCACGTGATTATGCAATTGCTTGATCAACTACAACTTTAGGCTCTTTTTTCATTGAGTCTTATTGGTTCTCAAGGCTGATCTTGCACCCTCTTTCATGGCATTTCCAATGCCTGCCATTAATTGCAAATCATTCCATATCTTTTATGTCTTTGTTAGTGTACCTTTATATCCCAAGCAATGACAGCAAAACAGATGTAAAGAAACATGGTTTAAGAAAAGGCATGAAAGGAGTAGTTTCATTCTCCAGCTCTTCACCTTTATCATAAATCATTTACCTTCCTTTATAAAAGACGTAGGCCTTATAGAAGTATGAGGTGATCACTGACAACATGGCTCTCACAGTAGTTACAGCTTTCAGTTAAGTATTCAAATACTTCTAGACATTAAATTATAACTTAAATTATTAGATATTTCATGGCATTTGAAAATCCCACCATTGACCTTCTAAGGAAGCTTTAAAAAATTTATCATTGTTTATAATTGTGCTGATGAAGTATAACAGCTTCAAATTCAGCATACTAAGAATTCTGTAAATGTATTATGCATTTGAATAAAAACTTAGTTTAGAAACTTGCCATGCTCTCTTTGTCAGGTATCATGTGACTTACCATACCTGAATTCTTGAACAGTAGAAATGTGGTTGAAAAATGCATTAATACAGAGGAATGAAGAGAAAAAATGTGCTGAATTGTTAGAAAAGTCTCTGGTCTTTGTATTCATTATGGTAATTGCCTGTGTTCCTGACTCCATTCTGGTAAATTACTTTCTATCATTTTGAGAGAGGAAGAGGAATTACCTTGTGGACTGCAGAAATTAATAACAAAATTCTAACTTTTTTACTGGGGACACTGGAGTAAAGGGGAACCAAAGATGACTTTCAGGTTGAAGTTTCAGAAATTCCTCCTAGTATTGCTTCTCTTGAGGCAGTGTAGTTATAATGCACCCAGCACATGTCAAGGTCTAAATGGCATATTGTTACCCTGCGTGTTCTCATGTATTAAAAGACTTAACAAAGAAAAAATAAAAAGAAAATTACTATTACAGAGAATCTGTCTAATCTGCATGTCAATGTTTGTTTCTTCAAAAGTGAAATAATCTGATCAAAAGAAGAGCAAAAGAGTACTTCGTTTAGATGGCTGAATTATACGTAGATATATTGAATTATACGTAGATATAGTGAAATAATCTGATCAAAAGAAGAGCAAAAAAGTACTTAGTATAGATGGCTGAATTATACGTAGATACATTGAATTATAAGGATATAAAGGGAAAAGAACTCTGCCATTACAGTAGGAAAAGCAGAGCTTATCAAAAAGATAAGACCAAAATAAGCTAAATAATTTTTCTTTAAGATTCAAGAGCAGGGCTTATTGCATTTTAATATTTGTGATTAATGAGGTAGAAAGCAGATGCTCTATCAGTGAAGTAGAGATAATATCATCAGTGTTTAGAGTAAGGAATAGTTTATTATTTCACAACAGCTTCGTGCCCTTCTGGCCTTGGTTAGGAACTTGGCAGGACATGAAATGAAGATGAATGATAGTTTAAACAGAGTTCACCCTTCTTCACAAGACCTTATTAGTAAAATAGGAATACAAAACATCGGCTTGCAAGACTGGTAATGTGTGCAACACCTCCTGTAATATACTTTTTTTTTTTTTTAATAATTGATTAAGAACATGTAGGGCAGATCTCATTATCAAGGTCTATTGATTTTTTTCTACTCACAGCCTGTTGCTAAATCATTTTCCAATTATGTAATAAGGTTGTAAGTATAGAGGACAGATCTGGATGGAAGTCTTAATAATTCAATGAACAGTAGTTTTTTCTAAGTGGAGGAAGACGGGGAGGTGATGTGGAACCTGCAGAGGATGGCTGGTCTGAGTAGGACTATGAACACTCAACTTCTAAAAGGAAGCACCATGGAAATGCTCGTGTTTTAAGGTGCAGTACTAGGAGACTATTTTTCGTGTATTTGTTTAGTATAAGAAGATGCAGCACACAGATCCTGTCACAGAAAACTGTAAGAACAGAATTGTTTTATGCTTCTGACAAGACAGTGTTACTTTTTTGAATTCTTGGAGCTGTAGGAAAAAACCTTACAGTTAAGAATCAAGTACAATAATAAATCTACACTTGCAGCCTAGAAACCCAGCCATTAACACTGTGTATATAAAAAAGCCCCTGAGCATCATTGATAAATACTTCTGTTAACTTTTGGCAACTTTTTAGCCCAGGAACTCTAAACATCTGTAAAAAATGAAGGGATTTTGCTGCTTAAATCTCATGCTTATTTGCATGTTGCTGAAGACAAACATGACACAGCAAGTGATAGAAAGTGATTTAATCTTAAATTTGCTTTCCAAAAGTTCATAATGTAGTACCTAGGCACCTCTATAGTGAATGGAGGGTAATTTAGACTTAGTTTGGATCCCTTACTTCAGATGGGTGAATCTCACTCCAGAGATGCTTATAGTGGTATTGAGGGATCCTAGTGAGTAGCATTAGACTGAATAGTGAACTTTCAGATGCGTAAAAAAGGTGAATCCTGGAGGAACTCTCTGCTGGTGAGGAACTATGCGTTTTTTTTTTATCTCATACATCTTCAACTATGTATGGTAGGAAGATTATGGATATTAGAGAAGCAGACTATCCAAAGTAGAGTGCAATAAAAACTGCTCTCTGAGATGGGAAATTTTATTCATACTAGCTTGTAAGAATGCATAAAAGTAGATCAATAAAGGCAGTCCTCTATCTCCCTAAATTGATGAAATTTTATCTGCAGCTCTAGTTTAAACTATGGATTATGTAACAAACTTTTACTTTATTTTTTAACTCAAAAAGATTTTTGCTTACTTGTATTTAGTTAATTCTAGTTCCACATTTATTTGTATTCATTTGTAACTGATTTTTTGTTTGTATAACGAATCTTTACAACTTTTCTCAATAAAATGACATAACATCAAACCAGAGAAAATTGTTTTGGATTAAATGAAACACTGACAATTTTTCCCCATGTTTTTTTAACCCCTTTAAAAATACAGCTTAATTATGAAATGGAAAACCATTTCAAATGCTGGAGCTAAAACATTTCATTCTGAAAATGTTGAAAAGAAATGTAGAGTAAAACAACAGTGGAAAAGAGAGGAGTGGGTCTCCAGCCTTCTAACTGTCACACCTCTTTGCTATTTAAGTACACAGCAACCAGACTCATTTCACAATCGTTCTAGCACCAGAGCAGCCTGAGACGACTAGCAGTTTCCTGATCATTAGCATCTAAGTGCTTCAAGCAAGACTACTTCCACCAGCAAATTTTAGTTCTAATGGGACTCCTGCCTGCCTTGAGATGCCATAGGGTCTCTCTCTCATTCTCCTGCAGTTCCAAAATCCACAAGCTGGTGAAAGTATACACACCAAAATGCTTTTTGGAAGTTGGTTTGAAGTAACAGCCTAAATAGATGATAAAAGAATCTATTAGGCAGTCCCACATATTTAGATGAAAGATAGTCCAATTCTTCTCATACCACCCGCTGTCTCCTCACTACTTGTTATCCCTTTAAATTGTGTTATAATATCATTCATTGAAGAATTTTGACTTTATTCGGTCAAGAACAAACAGGCCTGCAGCCCTCAGCCTCAGACAAAAACTTGTTGTAAAACGTGCATGAATAACTAAGAGCAACACAATCTATCACTTGGGGAAACACTCATAATTGAGACAATATTTCCACACTTGAAAGAATGTGATTTGCAAGTATTCAGCTTTAAAATAACTCCATAGAAAAGACAGGGAAAATAACCCACAAAAATCCCAGAAAGATATAATGTATCCTCACATCCCTTTCCCATCTATAAGATGAGAGTATACCTTGCTGCAGGTATACTTGAGCTTATTGTTGAGTGACCCGAGATGTGGAATTTATAGCCAATACATTTAAAACTGAGTTTTTAAAACTGCAAGATATATAAGACCCCTAGACTTATAATGAGACCAGAGTTCCTTGTGTTGATATATTTTTTTCTTATTCCACTGTTCCTAATAATTTTTTTCTTGATAAATACTTTATGGAATGGAGCACGTCTCCCTTTTTTTCTGTTTTACAATGAGCTTCTAAACTGTGTATGATTCAGGGTCTGTCTCACAGTGAGTAGCTTACTGGGATACTTGCAGCAGGTGTAATGATCTGGGTCTCAGGACCAGCAAATAGCTTGGCATAGTTTTCTGATGGCTTTTACTACCCCGTTGAGCTCTGTATTACCACGGTTTTGTGCCAAGAACAAAGATAACTTAAATATCTCTACAAGTATAGTGTTGTTCTGAATGCATTATGGCATATCCTAAGTGGTGCAACTCAGAAATCATAACTGAGACTGCAGGAAGATGAAGTGACTTAATGCCACTGCTCTGTCCTCAAACCAGGTTTTGCAAATCATGTAACACCACAAACAGAATATGATGCAGACTGTGTAGGAGACAGCTTTTGTATCATTTGATCATTAAAACAAGTATGTGGTAGCCACTGGGATTGTAGAACTTTAGCTAGTGGCCAGCTTACACTCACCGTACCATCACTACAAAACTGAGGTAAGATTAAGTGTCTCAAGTCTGCCATCACACCTCCAGCACTGGAGAACTGTCTAAACAATGATGAACTGTACCTGACTTGGGGACAGAAACCCATCTGAGTTTCTGTTCTGCATGTTCAGTCTTGTCCAAAATTTTTCTTTTCTAGATGATGAAAACTGGGATTCTGTGGATGGGAGTGAGTCTTTAGAGAAAAAAATTAGGGTTATGATGGGGAGCTAAAGAACACAAGGTTGGGTATTGAAGTGTGGAAAGACTTTTGGGTAGAAAATAGGAGACAAATGAATATTGCACTAAACGAGGGAAGTAGCTACCCGAAACTGCAGGTATGGGAATATGAGTATATGAAGGTAAGAGCCTTGGAGCTGGGAGCATAAGGATGAAAGTACAACACCTGTCTGTAAGCTTAGAAGCCTCTTTCCATCATCTTGTGATGGCTGTAGTAGCCTACATGCCTACCATTATAAAAATAGCAAGGAAATGCTACATCTTAAAATCATGACTCTTTCAAATTTAATATTTTATTTTCTTGATGTTTGGTCTGTTGAAGTCATCAAGGAGAAGGGACAGTTTCTTTTTTGAAACTGAAATTGATTTAATTAAATAAATTCATATTTTTAATTTTCCTTAAACAAATAATTATCATTTCAGCAACATAGACTAGTTACTTAAAACAGCTTTAAAAATGTTTACTGACATTTACATACAGTTTTTCTCTCTTTCTCTTACTTTTCAGGTAGTAGAATTTTCCCCATAAATACACATAAACAAGAATCTTGGAGCATAAAATTAAATGTGTGTATATGTACATATACACAGTTATATAAAAGACGTGACTTAGAGGATTTTAAAGTGTTTTTGTTTTTTTTTTTTCCAGAAAATATTTCCCATTGTCATATTTTAAATCACACTGCCATGAGGTTCATGCCTTGTACTACCTAGCAACAAACTTATAAGCAATGAGAATTTAGTTTCCGGTCTGAAGGAAGAGCTGTTATTTTATTATTTTTGTACTCATAATATTTATTCTCCAAATCTAAATTATTTTGGTTGACTGCAAGCAAAGCAGGATTATTTTTTCATATGGCAATATGTTCTAAAAAGTTAAGCAATAAGATTCTTTATTATTGGTATTATTGTAGCTCTTAGAAACCTCACTCAGGACTGATGCTCTGTGGTTCTCAGTGTTTCACAAATACAGAGCAAAAGATAGGCCATTGTACGTTTATAATTTCGGTGGTAAATGGTTTCAGTACCCCTATATGCTACTTCTCAATGAAGATAAACTCTCTTGTCCTGTGAACTTTAACATCATTTTCTCACATATAAGAGTGGAATTTGCTATGTGTTCATCATTTGGCAGCTCAATGCTGCTATTGCTCCAGATCCATTATTTCAGTACTACCACATTCTAAGCTTGCCAAGGAGCATGATTTCACCTCTCACAGGGCAGGCTAACCAGTCTCAACCAGACAATAGGAGACCTTCAAGAGGGCATAGCACCATAAAAAATAAAGATGCATGAGGCCCTCTCCTGTTTTGTCATTTTAGTGTAGAGCTGAACAGGCTGCCACATGTCTAAGTGTTAGGTAGGAGAGAGCTTACTGGAGAGGTCGTGAGGAAAATTCTCTTTCTCTAGGGATACATATATATATTTTTTTTTTCCCCTTGGGCTAGTCACATTAGGAGCTTTGTGTGATGAATGAGGTCAGTATTGGAAAAAAGGTGAACCTTCTTATCGAGGTTTAGGTATAGGAATATTTTAAGAAAGAGAGAGTAGGAAAAATGTAATTTCTGTGGTGATTCTCTGTCTCCTTTTTTCCCCCCTTTCTCTGCACATTCCCTCTAAAACTGCTTATTTCAGAAGGTGGAAGAATCTTATGTATTTTTTCCAGTACCGCAGAAGTCTCTAGATGAAGAAAAGCCTGGTTAATCTATAATAATGGCAGGTCTGTTTATTGATCTCATAAATTGCACTTTACTTGACCTGTCAAAAAGGCAGAATTCTCAGCATGTACTTTCCTGCTCCTCTAAGAGCCTCTCTTCACCTCGGGCAGATTGCTCCCCCCAGCCTCTCCCCATCTGCTGGCAGCTGTTATAAGCCCTGTTCTAAATTCATTAACCTTCCTCCAAACAATCTATTTGAGTTCATCCTTGAGAAAGTACAGAAGGAACAATAAATACTTACTACTGGTTTTTCTTCCCTGCCTTTTGTAACACACCCACACCCAAGGTGCATACCCAGGCTGCTTTTAAAAGGAGGAAAATTAAAACCAAAATCAATAAAAATTGAAATCATCCAGACTAGGATTCAATTCAATCACAGACTAGGATTCAAATCAATCACAGACTAGGATTTCCTAATTAGCAATGCTCTGATTCTTTGGCAGTGTTAACACCTGTCTAATACCAAGCAAAAACCTACACACTAATCTGAGTGGTGGCAGAGCAATCAATGCTGTGTATCTCTAAGAAACAATCAAAGAGGAAGGCAGAAAACACTACTCAGTGTGACTTACTAATTGCACATTACTTCTACCTGAAAAATAGCCTGGAGTGCAATATTGTTGTTGCCATACAAATGCTGTGAGAGGGTCTCAAATGACTCTTGCATAGATGAGAAGCTTTGATTTGGTTGAAATGGGTAAAGTTGCAGACAACCGCATGACTTGGATGTTAGTGTTTCTACATAATACTATTGGGTTGTATCCAGAGCAAGGAGTTCTTGCACTCTCAAATTGCCTTACTGGGTATCTTTTAAAAGGACCTCTTAAGAGGATGCATTTTTTTCTTTAAAGAAGTTGTGACTTTTAGTAGTGTAGTAAAAAGAGAACATATTAAAAGGAAGCACTGGCTTCTAAATGCCAGATTCACTTTACCAATAATAGAGCTGAGTCCCAGCTCGCATTTAATTTTACTGGGATTTTGAATAGGTGCCTTGTGATCCACTGGAAGGCTCCTCTGATTGTATTGTCAGTCTCAGGAAGAATACAAAATCTAGGATTGAATTGGAGGCCTAACGTAGAGTGACTGTTTCTTTTCACTGACCAAAAGAAGTGAGAAGAGCTGCCTATCTTAGTTGAAACATTCAATTTCTGAGTGGCTAAAGATAGGTATTATGAATCCCAGCTATAAGGTACTAAGAGGGCTGAACTGCAAATTTTGAAAAAGTAGTTTTGCAAAATTTTTTGCAAGTTCTGCTCTCACCTGAACTAGCTTTAATGAGACATTTCCAAATATTGTCTTAAATAAATAATTTAAAAAGTGTGGCTGACAAATTGTCAAAATCATGTTCAGAGAGATGGTTGTGCTAAGTATGGCTGCAGGTCACATGTGTGTTATGCTAGTTGTGTAGGGTTTCAGGATCACCCTAAGTGGTTAGAGTGAATTGTATTTTGTGCAAAAAAATATTTTAAATCTGGACAAGGCTCCTCCATACTCTTTCTGTGTTTCCAATAGTACTATTTTTAATTTAAAAATATGTAAGTTTTATAAAAAAACCTAAAAGGATATCTTTTATTTTGCGTGTGGGAGATTGTCTTGCACTTGGAGTTTCCCTAGGCCATTAAAATGTTTTAGCAGAATGATGAGCAGAGGCATTGGAAAACAGAAAGCACAATAAAATTGAAGCTTATGTACTTTTTCCACAGCCTTAATAATGTTGTGATTAACGAATTCAAATTAGCATCAAAACATTCTCTGTCCCTGGATCTGAGAAGGCACTTTAGGACATACTGTCTCAAAGCCTGTGAAAATTTAAAGGCATACCATTTGGATGAATGCAGTCTTAGTATTTTCCTCTGTCTCAAAGACAGTGGTGAGTAGTGGCATTTTGCTGCAGTAGATGATAGGAGATAGATTGGTTTTGAATTAGTTCAATGTGTATTGTGAACAGAATAGGAATATTTCAGTGGGAACTGGATCAGTTCTAGCAGCTCTGGCTTGGCCTCTTCCCCTTCAGATATCTCCCCATCTTCACGTGTCTGCTTCTGACATCCCTTGGACCATTGAATAGCTTTGCGGGCTGGTAGTACAGGATTTGAATTGGGATAGAAGAAACACAGCTTACTCAATTTTTAGTTCTTGGCTAGTCTGAACTGCCTTTATCTTCAGGGGACTTTTTAAGATGGTCCAATCTATGATCTTGTGGACATAGATTCAGTTCTGCCAGAGCCAAAGGGTAGTTGCACTTGAACATTAACGAAAAAAGCTGTTCATTGTCTGTCATTTCTCAGGAGAAGCCATGTGTGCATTAAGGAAGTTGTAAGAAGCACTGTTGTTGCTGGAGGACACAGACTTACCTTTCCAAAAAGCAGTCCCAGGCAATGTCAGTTGATCGGTTTTCTGAGTTTGCTAGACAAGGGGGAGTTCCTGGAATACAAGTTCAAGGACTGATTTGAGTGACCCTAGGTTAGAATAGTTCAGAAATTGTTTGTGCTATAGGAATGTACTGAAGTTGTGCCTTAAAATTCCTTCATTTCCAGTAAATTACTGTATAATGGCTGAATGGTCAGCTGGTATAAAACAACATTACAGCAATAAAAACAATGTATTGCTATTCAGAGTTTAATACATAAACTCACACTTTCTTGGTTCATCTACAATCTCCAGTGAACAGCACCTGATTGATAGGAATGTAATGATAATCCAGCTCCTCCATTTAAGGAGCCAGAGAGAACTTCCAGCTAAAGCAGCCTGTGTTTCTGACACCCAGAGAATGAGCTGGAATGACTGCCAGAAGTTATTGAGCTGGAGAGAATTTTAAATGAATGAATTGGGCATGAGTCACGTCTTTCCACAGAGCAACTGCGGGTGCTGGCTGCCGAAGGACTTGAGAAATCAACAAGGGCCCCTTTTGAGGGAGCCGGGGCAGAATTTCATAACTGACTCAGATTTGGAATTCTGCAGTGGATCTGGGATAATAATACCTTACAACAGCAAAGATTATTTAAAGACAAGCAGCTTCAGTTTGTCGATAAATACCAGAAAACATGGGTGGTGAAGGGTGGCAGAATGTTAATTGTTCTGGAAGCAGTATAAATACTTTCTGCATTTATCTCACTTACAAATGTTCACTGGTGATATGTTATCAGTAATTTATGATGTGCCATGACAAATGCTTACACTTCTGACAAAAATAACAATTAATTGGAAGAATGAAGATCCTCCTTGAATGTTTTCAGCAAGTTGTGGCGGGGATTTCTTTCCTTCCATGCATGAACTGCCTGTAAAAATCCTTCAAATTTGTCAATTTTCTCTGTTGCATGAATTTGCTCCAGTCTTTAGGGTCTTCTAAAGACCTTGCAAATGCTCTCATAAAATTATTGGTATGAATTATTTGCATATCCAGTGCATACAGTAGCATGCAATCATGGTGATATGTACAAAAGAAACTCATCACTTTACTCAAGCACTTTCTTACTCCTTGATGCAGACGTTGTTGCTTATTTGATATTTGTTTTCTCCTTCACAGACACGGTAATTATTACCAAAAGTTGTCTTCTAAAGGAGGAGTAAAATGTGCATCAAACTTTTCAGGTGTTGTCTCACATACAAGGAGTGCTCTGTTGCCCCAAAATTTCATGCAGGATGCTTATCAGTGCAGAGAAATGAGTGGAGGAGTCCAAGTTGTTACAGTTAAGTATCACGCTGCAGATAGGTACTGCACTGTGTCTTCACTTTCATCCTCAGGGAAAGGGACTCGCATCCCTGTGAAAAAAGTCAAATGCTTTCTGAAGCTGATGGCTGCTATGAATCCAGAAGATCTCTGTGATCTTAGCAGATCAGTAGCTGGAATCAAAATTCCATAATATCCAGACATCCCTGATGTTTTTTGATTTTCCCGCAAGCATCATCTCTGTTTGCTAAGTGGAGAAGTTTCAGAATCATATCCCTAAGTGCATTTACTTGCTTTATTCAGTGAAGTCCAACAGGATTTGTTTTGAAAAATAAGAGTTTACTTAATTTTTGATGATTTAGGAGGTTGTGGAAAAATAATAGTTTCTGAATTTAGAGAAAACTTTGAAACAATTACGTAACATTTTGGTTGCATTCACAGGCCACCGAAAGATAGACAATGTTAATGAAGATTCAGGCCACAAGCAATTCACTTCTGTATGTTTCCTCTTTGTTGGAGAGCTGGAGAACACCGTAATGAAACTTACCTTAATAAATTTTGTTAACAGACATATCCAAAGATGATTGTAGCCAACTGCTTAAGCTTAGAAGTTTTGGGTAAATCCTGGAGTTGTCAGATTTTATTTATGAAGTTAGTCAGTTATATTTAGCTATGTTCATTCCCTTTCTTCTAGACCCACTTGTTTTATAATTCACCTTTTTAATGTGTAATCTGACAGGTGAGTTTTCAGGTGTGGACAGACTCTGGGATCTGAGCACTAAGTGGGGGGTAATGCAATATGGTATAACCATAAAAGACAGAAAGAAAGTTTCATTTTTTAGTTTGGAAAGGATATAACATCTGAACCTCTTGGGCCCTTTTGTATCTCCTCTAGGGTTATTGTGTGAGTTGATGAAAGTCCCAGGTGACTGTTCATTGCTTGTGGCTCTAGGAAGGGAAGTAATTGGAATAAACCTATACATTATTCCCTAGGCACTGTGGAGATATGAAAGGGGACTGTTCTGCTGGACAATCCTTTGTCATTACTTAGGAGCACTGAAGCTGAAACAGAATGATGTTGCTTAATGGTAAAGAGCAAGCAAATCTTATACACCAAATAGAAGGGCAGAATTTGGTCAGTATGACCAATCAATAGAAAAGGAGACTGAATCTTCTGATCTGTTACAGAAACAGTTCTGATTTCAGAAATAAACTGTTTTCTAAAAGGGACACATTTTAGCTCTTCATTGAAACCCCTTAATCCTGAACTGCATAACAAAGCAGTTTCATGAGCTGCAGTACTCAGTATTACCCACTTTCCGCTAGACCTACAAGGAATAGATCAAAAATGCCTTCAGGTCAGATCAGGAATAATAATTGCAATGGAAAATTACTTTTTTTTTCTGTATTTTTTTCATTCCAAGGACAGGAGATGTTTCTTCAGTTCGTAGAGAGTGGGTGACTGGTTTATTTCAAGGCTGAAGAAGATATTGCAGTAATGCTGTCTGACAACAGTGTGAATCATGGGGTTTCCTGCTTCTGGAACAATAATCAACTCAGAGGATTCTGTTTTTTGTGAAGCTGCTGTTCTCTCCCAGCACCTGTCCTCGGACATTGAGCTGTTATGTCAGTGACACTGAATAAAAATGATCCAGAGTTAACAGATAGGAAAAGGATCTTCAATCTGAGGAAAGGCAACTATCAATTTAAAAACAAATCCAAAAAATAACAGAACAACAAACCACCCCATAGTGAACTATCTAGTTTTTCAGTTAAACTCATCAGGAAAATAAATTTATTTTGCTTCTGGAAAAAGCAGTGCTCCCTCAGATCCTCTCCTTCTAAGATTTTGTGTGTAGGAGCACAGCATGTGCTAGAAGAGGTGGCCGATTATTTTAGACCTCTTTGACAGGAGCAGTAAATTTCAGTTCCCAAAACTGCTCAGATGTGTAAGTTCTGAGCCACAGAAAAGCCTCATGCAGTTCATGGACCTGGGCTGTCTGCTGGAAGAACTGCCAGGAATGATAAAAATGATAATAAATTTGCTTTTACTTCTCCTCTCTACTGTAATAAATTTGTCCTGTACCTTTACATAAAAATGTGTACTGACCCTCTTTATAAACCCCTGGGGAGAAATCTGTGCACAAAAGTAACATTCTCTTTCTTTTCACTTCTGTTTGTGGTGTCTTTTTATAAATTGTGGAAGGTGTCCAACAGGTTGGAAAAATGCATTGAAAACCTAATCCAGACATGTCAATACAACACTAGTTTAGTTTAAACAAAAACCAAGCAAGGTTTCCCCCTTCCAAAGTAGCATCTCCAAAAATATTTCTCTGATTCAGAGTACATTTTTGTCCTGGCTTAACTCGTTCTGTACTGAATAACAAGTAAGGCTATTTTTATGTGGCATAATGCAGGTACTTATTCAGAAAAATACATTTCTTTAACAGGAGCAGAAGGCTTGACCAGAACTATAAGAATTTCTAACATGTTTGGTGAAAGTCTTTGCTAGTATAAAATGAAGTTAGGACAATGGCATTTATGTCTACTAGTGCAAAATTTGAGTCCTAGTGCCTGAATCAAAGGACAGTGGCAAAGAAAATATCGTAATTTCCCTGTGTTTGTTTGTTTTTTTTTTTTTTTTCAGAAAAAAATATAGGGAACGAGGTACATTTGGAGAGCTTTTTTGTAAAATTTCCCAAGAATTATTATGCTGTGGAGTATGTGATATATTTGCCTCAGAACTTCAATTTCATTCTTTGCTCTTTGAGAATTTGTCAATAATTTGATGTGAAGTGACATAATTTTTTTAAAAGAGATATGAGTTTCCCTCAAGATCAGTTAATATCAGAACTGGCCTGAGTCATGAAATTCAGATCACATTGAGATTTTTGGAAAGTTTAAGTAAGTTCCATGTTTGGTTTTGATAAACGAAAGGCAGAATATGTCACCCATCAAAAATGCTGGATTTGGCTTAAGAAAGATATCTACAATTCAAGGCATGCTTTTTTTCCAAACTATGTTCACATGCATACAGTATTATATTGATTAATTTCAGTCTGACATGAATGTATATGATGAATACACATCAAAAGGATGTAACTGACTCATTGAGAATGGTTTTAACATTGAAGCTGAGAGTTGTACTTCCTCACAAACTCTGCCAATGACACCATCATCATCTAATGAGCCTGAAGCCCAAACTATTTTTCGCCAAAGTAATGCCAACTTAATTTAAAGTGAGGTTCAGAATTTCATCCTCCACTTTTTATATTTAAAAAATAAGCAATATTTTCACAAATATTTCCATTCAAACTTTATCCTTATTTTTTTCCCCCCAGAATATACTCCTGCTAAATGAAGATGCTTAGATCTCAATGCACTTTGCTTTCTGTCTTCTTACTTGCAGTCAGTAATTTTTATCTATCTTTTCCCCACCTCCATCTGATTTAATTGCCTTTGCCAAGGATTTCCAGTTTCTTTCTTTGGCCATCACTGTGACACCAGTACTGCTGGCTCTGTACCAGATTTCTTCCTTTGAGGAGTCTGAATATTTTCAAACTATTATAGTTATGCTATAGGGGACCCTTTACTGAGATTCTTCTCCTTTTTTTTTTTTTTTAAGTATTTTTTAGTATTACTGTTTTCTTCTGTCTGTTCTTTTCCCTTTGCGTCTTTTTTTTGCCATTCCTTTACCACTGTTTAAAGACAGTCTTATAAAATCTATTTTTATTTTGCTTTCTGACCTCCAGACATTTTGTTTCCATCTGTTTGTTCCACACTTTTTTTTTCATCTCACATCTAATTGTTTCCTTGACACATTATAATTACTCCTTTTTAACTTATTTTCCACTTACAGTATACCAGAGCAAAAGTGTGTGTGAACAGTTCAAGCCTGTACATATGGCAGAGATCTTGGAGTCTCTGTGAGATATAACATTGTGCTACACTCAGTGTGAAATGTTAGCTAATGCTCTAATCCAGAAGCTAAAACTGATGTGGAGCAAGGAAGCACAGGTGAGCTACATGGAGCAGAATAGAAAAGGCAAGAAAGGGAGAGACAAGTGATGAAAATATGAAGGGTTGAGAAGAATGGAGACCAGGGGATAGATTGGGCTGAAAGTGACTGGGAAGGAGTTGGGAATGGAAGGGGGAGAAGGAGTGGATAAAAAAACACAAAGAGAAAAAATAATGAAGGAAGGAGAATAAACCTGAAGGCAGTGAGGGTGGAGAAGTAGATCAGATTCCATCTTTACAATGCTTCACAGAGATTTAATAACAAAGAGCCATGACAGAAGCTACTGTGAATTCAGGACAGGATATATAGCCAACAATGAAAATGGCATTGATTTTAAATGACCCAATACACAATGTGCTGTCTGGATTTTTATTTTATTTTGAGAGTCACGAAGGCCGTACATCCATTTACTGAATCTCTGTCATTCCTTGTTTCTTTTTTCTGACAAGTAACTTTTTTTCTTGCATAAAAACATGATTCATTTTGTATAACTCAGGAAGGGGCTTTAAGGCAGAATTCTTTTTCCTTCATTTGGAGAATCTGTAAAATGCAAGATGGAAACAAGATTCCCTGGTTCATTAGTATCAAAAGACATCATGCTGTCTTTTACCTGACCAAAGTAAAAGGTTATCCTGGCTCTAAAGAAAATGAGTTTGAAGCCCTCCTCTCTCCCCTGCCTGCAAAGGGGTTCACCCCACTGGCTGCAGTCTTACCCTTTGGCTGCCAGGGCAGCTGGTCAGTATGTGGGCTCTCATTTGAGGGTAGTGCTATCTCTTAACTCATGTAGTATAGATATAGATGCAGTTATTTTTTCCCCTCACCTTCAGTCCTATGTCCAGGCAAAGTCCCTTCTGGTTTCCAACAGGAAGATTTAGTCAACAGTAACCAGTGACCTGAACTCTGACTCTCTCATTCTTCTCATTCTTAAAAACCCAGAGAAGTGAAACTGATCATGTCCTAAGGCAAGTTCTGACTGCTCACAATGACAAAAAACCCAAAAGATGAAGATTAAGAGAGAAAACTAGTCAAATTAAAAGCAGAAGACAGAACTCAGTAACATCTCTGTAAGTTTTAGCAGTTAGATTTTTCTCAGGAGAAACATGAGATATTTACCTGACAGCTTGGCGTTTTAGTTCTCCCTTACTCTAGAGTGGGATATGAGACAGAGTAAATCTGATAGCTACAACATTCATTAAGTGGAAAGCAGACAGGCTATGCATTGCATTTTCTCCACTCTTTGGCCATGTGATGCAGGTTACTCCTACACAGAACATTTGCCCATCTGGGTCCAGTTGCCACTCAGTTCTCTGATAGCAATGAGTCAGATGAGGGGGGAGGGAGTCACAGGTGCATGTGGACAGCCAGAAGGAAGCTTCTATGTACCTTTCTTGAAGCTAATTTTAGCTGCTCAGATAAGATTTCCTCACTTATATCTGCCTGGAAATCTTTCAGGATAAAGACTGATGTGAAGGATTTTCTAAAAATAGGTTGTTGATTTTGCCTATAGATTCATTTTGCAGGAAGTTATTTGAGAGCTAAGATCAGAATGGTAAACTCTTAATGTAAAAGGTGACGTATGAGACATTTTATTTTGCAGCAGAAAATGACTTCTCCCCTTACATTTTCATTGATAAGCAGGGTTGGTAAAGGTATGTTTGTGCTTATGGGGTTATCCTTTAATTTCAATTTGTACTGAGCACCAGGAAACTCACATTGCAGAATTTAACATTTTGAAAACTGTTAAGAGAAAACAAAAACTTTTTTAATTTTTTTATTTTTTATTTTTTCGAGGAGGATAAGGAGGATACATTCAAAGTGTTTCCACCTATAGCCCTGTCATACAAGTGCTTGGTCTGCAGTTCTGATAAGGAAAGAGATGGTAAAGCATCAACTACTTAATTCTTGGTGTGTCAGGTTAATCTGGTGATTTTTAGACCATATGAGGCATTGAGATCTGTCTGTTAGAGATGGGACTGGGACATCATTGTAGCTCACCTAAGTGAAATAACAGCTGATGATTTAAAAAAGGAGAGAGGAATGGCCTATTTATGAATCCTTTTAGCTCTCCACTCCTTTGTCAAAAAGTATTCCTTCAGCTGAAAAAAATGGGGAGGCTTGTTAGGTAAATATGTATGCTGAGATGGAGTAAGGGAGAGGAAAGGACCAGAGAGGAAAATAGAGGAGAGGAGAGAACTGCTGACTACTGCCAGATGATGGTAAACAGCAGAGGACAGAAAGAGTTCCTCTTTATGGTAGTGCTTCTGAAATGTATAAGGGACAAATATATATATATATATTTCTTGAGAAACAGCAAAAACCAACCTGTGCTCTTATAGTTAGGGAAAACCCTTGCAGTGATCTTCCTGAAACAACATAGAAATCTCCTGGTTTAGCTTATGCTAAACATTAGCTTATGCTATCAACATTTGCTGCTCTATGGAGATTACTCCCATTGTAGTCTGAGAAAAGAATGACAACGTCCCTGTGACATGTGTAACAAAATCTCTTAATGCTGCCTTATAAAGAAATGAATAATTGGCATTGATTACATGTGCACTGGGAGAGTAGCACAGTTCTGTTGCATGCAGGATGATTTTACCTGAGAGAGATTTGGTAATCTCAGGTTATTTATGGGTGTGCTACCTGGCTCCCTGCTAGGGCTGAGCAATTGTGGCCATAAACACGGAATCTCTCTTGAAGCCAGGTTACAATATACATGCACACAGACCAGTGTGAAGGGACCTAGCTGCAAGTTTGTAATGCAGGATCAGCCTGTGTGAGGAGAAGGGGGCTGCTAAACCCCAGCAGTTGTCTCATGTCTGTCAGTGGGGTCTGCCGTGCCAGCTGCAATGCTTCTTGCTCTGCACTTTTTTTGAGATGACATAGGCAGTCTGCAAAACAAATAGCAATTTGTTAGAGCCTGATGACAAATTCACACATTAGCTACGAGTGCACATGTAGGAGGCAGAAAAAGCAACTTCCAGCTGGAAAACCTCACCATACCTTGTATTGGTTTAAGCTGGCAAAAGCTCCCTTATATCTTATCTCATAGAGTTGTTTCCTAAGATTCTTGGCATATTCCTTCTGTCTCCAGATGAGGAAACAAGGAAATGCCATCAGCTGGGTGAAGAAATCTATTGCACGGGTGATGTCTTCTTTGTACCTTCAACTAACAGCGTATCTAACAGCCTCACACCACACAAGTAGCTTTGTGTAGACTCTGTCAATGGGCATAGGCAATAAATCTCACAAACAGAGCTCGTTTTAATAAGGAGCTTCTTGGAGGCAAAAAGAAAATAAACTCTTCTGTCGTTGAACATATTTGAAGTTTGACCTGTAAAGCCCTTCCAGGTGGTATATAGCTTGGTGAATCTGTTTTTTCTCTCTTTAGGAGCAAAGTCAGATTATTCTCACTGTGATGAGCTTTTACTGCTTTCCCAGATCAGATCTGGAGAGTGTCTGCTTCTCTAGTGGTAGATGTGTGTCCCAAAGGGACAAGCAACAGTCTTAGAGTTGAACTTCTGCCAATCATTTTCACTCTTTAGCAGAACTCTGGAAACACTCATCCTACCCATTTTATTTTTCAAGCTAAATGCAAACATACTACAAAATCGTATGTATTTTGATGAAATTTCAGCATTTTGTGAGTGAAAAAGTTCTGACTGCTGAAATGGGAAGTTTCATTCTTCTACTATATTTTATGTCAGTACATCTAGGAAACATTGCCTCATGGTATCAGTAGTTCTTGAAGATGTTTTACTAGGAGCTCTCTTTTCCATTGCATTTCCCCTCTAAGTCAAGAAGGTACTGCTAGCCACTACAGAGAGATAGTAAGACATTTGTATTACAATGAAATGGAAAAAATAACTCATGGCACCTTTTCATGCAATTTATGTAATCTTTTTAGAGAATCTGGGTAGATTCTTATGCTTAACAGGGGCTGAGCAGAGATTTTCTCTGGAACTGACTATCTGAAAGGGAATTATTTTTTAAAAAACAATGTTTTTTCACAGGAAAAAAAAAGTCAGAGTTCTCTGACTTCCCATATGAACAGGCTTTGCTATTATTGTTTGTTGTGGAAAACTTTTATCAACCAGGAAGCAAAGACATATTTTTTCCTTATTTATTTTTCCAGGAAATTCCTTCTTGTGAAAATATTCCAAATTTTAATTCTTCTCTTAACCAAGTTTGCATTCTTTTTTCAGAATGTGAAGTTTTGTGTGGGAGATGTACCTTTTGAAGACTGCTGTATCCTTTCATTGTGTTAAGGGTAGGAGAAAGAATGATTAATATGAATATGAAAAGCATCTGCAGTCTCTAAAGATGCTACAGTTATCCATACACCTGGGGTTTCGAAACTGTATCATGTAGTATGCTTCATACCTGAAAGCTGGTACAAAATGTGTGAGAGAAATTGTTTAAGAGTGGCAGCTGAATGAAGTGAGTTGCATTAATTCACTGATAAGTGTCTGGTTCCCTATCAGCTTCTGAGTGATTGCCATTGATTTATGAATTTGTATATGTTTTGGGGCCTTCGTAATTAAGAGGCTGCTTCTCTTTTTCATTCCTTCTTGACAGCAGAGGTCAGCTGACTTGACATTTTATTTCATTGAGGCTTTGAAAATGACTGTGATGGGGGGGTTTCCAGGAGAGGATCTGAATGTTGTCCTCCAGCAGGTCTGGGAGTGCTGCTGTTCAGTGAATCTCTATTTTCAAGATATGCACATAATTTGTATAGGATGGAATGTTAAGTAATATATTGATTCCTGACTGATACAAAGTATTTTGGACATCACAGAGGAGTTTAGAGATATTGTAACTTACTAATTTTATAAAGTCAGTAAATTCAACAATGACACAGAGGTCCCAGTAACACCAGAATCATGCTTTTATCCCAAACAATCCCGCTCAGGAAGGAAAAAGAGGAAAAAATATATTTTTTAATAGAGTTTCAGTTTCTTTTTCAAATAACCTTTTGACTTCCCAAAGTCCCTTTGGTGACAGCTCTACTGGCTTTGCATAAGAAATATAATGAAATGAGAAGTTCCCTCAAAACAAGAAAAAGCACGTATACAGAATAGTCAGAGCTATGCAAGTCAATATCACTGTACTTCATAGTTTTTGTTCTGCACAGGAAAAGACATCAATAAAGTCTCTATTAGTAGTCAGTAGTCTTATGACCTGATTTTGAAGCCATAAGCATGGTAAATCTCTAAAGGATTATTACATCTGAAGCATAAATCTGTTAAATATGTATCCTCATTGCACCAAAATACTTTAGCAGTTCTCTTGAGTGAGTGGTATTCATTTAAACAGGCTATCACATTATATGAAATATATTTTGGTTTGATTTGCTGAAAATAGATTAACTCAACTGTTCTTTTATCCATTGTGTTGGATGCACTAGAGACTGACTTCCTCAGGTATATATTTAACGGGTCTCCATTGCATAGGATTTTGTCTGATGGAAGAAAAATCAGTTGCTTTAAGAGGCCTGCCTGATTTCTTTAGCAGCTATTCAGTTTTCTGGTCTCCAACATTTAGAGTTAAGTTTTCTATTCTGTCTTGCACAGGACTGAATAAAAAAGTGTGAGAAACAGGGAGAGTCAAACTCCATCACTTAATTAGAACAGAAGGATTTTGCATTTGACTATGAATCAACTTTATCCAGAGATGACTAAAAATTAGAATTTATTGTTTAGAGGAAGCTTCAATTTTTGGAAATCTTATTCCAGGTCTATTTGGAAGACAATTACAGAAAAGATTCTTGTGAAGGAGGCACTTGCAACAACAGTGACAGCAACAGTGTTTGAAGTTGCCTCTAAGCTGCATCTGATTGTAGCAATTACTGAATGAAATATTGCCCTTTTCATTTCTTCTTTGAAGAATGCTAGAAATTGATCAGGATGGAGAATTAGGGAATACGAAAGCTCTGTCTTGAGTTTGAATAGGGCTGCTTGAGCCCTGTAACCTGCGAGTCTCAGCAGAGCCCCGGGAAGCCTCAAGTCTTCCAGAGGTGTGCTCAGTCAGACTGAGTATCATCCATGGAGAGGTCCTTCTGTGATACGTTTGGGTCCAGTGAGTTATCACTTCCCTAAGAAATTCCATTTCTATGGAAAATTTATTTCCTTTCGTTCTACCTATAACAAAGTAATTTGGGATCTGGGTAGAAATTAAGGGAAGGTGGGGAGAGGCAAAGCAGAAACTTATAAAAATGTGTCACTTGACTATCTGTATCCCCTTGTTGGGGATGGATAGTTTTTTTGTTTTCTATTTTTTTTTTTTGTTTTCTGTGTTTTTTTGATTTTTTAAAAATATATATTTCTTAAATACTGCTTTAAAGTCCCCTTACTCAATGTATTCACTTTTTAGTTTTTTTTTCAGACAGAGAGACAGAAACCTAGTCTGGATAACGATCTAATTTTTGAGCTGTTTATCTGAAACAAGGCTAGATGTCTGCACCAAACTCAAACAAGAAAACTGGGAACTCACAGGTAAATGCAAGTTTAAAAGGGCTTGAAAACTCAGCAGAAAGTCTTTGGGAACATGAATGAATCTGCTTAATATACTAAATCATCAAATTCTTGTTATAGTTTTCTTAGGAGCTAGTGCAATATTTGCCCTCAACCTTAACTGGGAAATACAGTGACTTTTAACTTATAAGGACAGATGAAGCTAGTTTTACAGGTAGGCTTCTCTTCAGGAGTGCAAATGATCTTTCACAAAGAAAATAGTTGTAGCAAATCAGGTCTTTTAAATTGATTTTCATTTTTGTTAATGTGCAGATTTTCTTTTCATTTGTGGGGAGTACCTGGTACCTACTAACTGTATGTGCAAATATATACTATACTATATGGTAACTCAGACTTTGCCCCTATTTGAAATCACAAGGAATGATCCCATTGATTTCAGTGGCTGTGTGATTTGACACAGTGAGGCAGACACTATTGCCTGGAGGCTGAGTCAGATAAGGGCTCTTACAAACCTCATTTGAGTAAATAACTCACATAAAGAGGAAATTATTTCTGAGTAAGCAGCAAGCAAGCAGGACATCAAGCTATCTTGACCCTAATTTGGTCTTCCTGACATTCATTTTAGTCATCTTTTGGTTAATGCTTTGGCTTGTGTGGTGAGACTGGTATGTGTCTCCCCGTATTCGTCGTGGTTGTGGCAGAAATAAGGACTCCTTTCTGACTGTCTTAGGTGGTGAGCAGCTGCAGCCTGGGCAAGAGAAGCTGCTGCTGTCCGTGTTTTTCAGGACACTTATTTTCCTCATTGCCAGTAGATATAACTATTACACCATACAGCTGAAAATTGGAGGAGGTCACAGATCTCCAAAACTATGCCCTTCCTCCATGTAATGTGTGAGCTTCTGCTACTCATAGGTGGTCTTGGACCTTGGCAAAATGACTGTTTAATAATTCAGAGAGTTTCAGCTTGACTAACCAAGGAATTACTGCCTTCTATTTTCAGTTCTCTGAGTGAAAACAACCTGCATTAAAGTCAGCAACAGAAGAGGCTATTTAGAGGAGAGCTAACAGATTTGGCCTGAAATGACATCTTGCATAATGAGCAATAACATTTTCTGTGAGATCTGTTGAACCTATTCTCCAAACTCCAGTTATACAGGAGATTGAGCCTTGTGGAACAGGCTTTCAGTGCTAGTCTGGATTTAAGACTGTGAATAAAGAATTTTTTATTTGGACTAACTAATCCAAACAGCAGAAAATTACTGAAAACTTCCTTTGAATTATTCCTCGTAGATCTTATTTGTATATTCATCTTGCTCATGTGGAAGATTTTTTTCTCTTGCATTATTTTGTTAAAAAACCCAGCAGATTAACAGTTGTTGATAGTATTTGGATCCTGCTAGACTTGTGCTCTTCTGCATGTTTTCTGTTTGTATACAAGCTTATGATCAGACTGGGGCAATGGTGGGGCATGAAGGGCTTGCTCTCAATGAGCAGGGACATCCAGGATCTATTTTTTTCATTTGACTTTGAATCTCTGAAAGTCACAATGTCACCAAGTAGAAACTTTCCATGCAGGAAGACAAATTTCCGACCAAAATAATGACAAATTTAGCTTTGACATCTCCAGAAGTGATCTACTCTCTGTTTAGCACATATATATGCATAAGACAAAACTTTGGTTTATTTGGATGTAACAAGTCAGGCTACATTCCCAGGCACTTGACACTACTTGATATATTGAGACAAATTATGGCCTGGGCGGTGCTGGGGATACATGAGGGCTATGAGAGCTGCAATGAGTCACTAGTAAGGGAAGCTGTCTGTTGAGCAATGAGAATAATGTTTTTTAATTCACAATCTAATAAAGTAAAGCAAGCTGAGGTGAATGTGCTGTGCAGTCTAGTAGGCTGGTAGCAAAGCAGTGCCTAACACACAACATGAGGTATTGAACAGCTGCCTGTGAGAGATAATATTTCATGGGGCCTTTTGGAAGCATTTTTGTTAGTGGCTGGCCTGTATGGCAGCCCCTGCTCTGACTCCTCTCTTCTTTCAGATGCTTGCAGAAGCTGCTACTCCAGCCTGGTAGTGGAAGGAAGGCAAAAATTCTAAAAATGGTTGCAATGCAAATGATTTACATTCTTTGGATTACAATGAGGCAAGCCAGGGCACAGGTACTTATTTTTGTCCTCATCTTTCTGCTTTCGCTTTCCCTTGCTGTGCTCAGCTCATCACAGAAGTGACATAGCCTGTTCCCGTTGAACGCTGTACACCATCCCACACACTTTGGAGATACCTCCCAGCACACTGCTGAGAAAAGCTGTTGTTCTGGCTCAGAATCACAGCTGGCAGCCGTTATTTAACTACAGAATTTTCCTCTGTATAATGTGAGGTTTGGGACTAGTCATTACTTCATACTAAACTTGATTTTGTGTGTTTCTGTGTGATTTTTTTTTCCAATGGTAAAATAAAAAGGATGACTGTTTTAAAACTGGTACTATTTTAAACCCAAACACTAATAAAAAGGATCAGTATTCTGGATACTAATAATTCTCAAAAAAGTAAACTTTTTACCTCATTTGAGATGAACATAAAAGCCTGGACCTCTGGAATTTCTCAGCAGCAATATGGTCCTTCTGCTTCAACACTAGTTACCCCTTACCCAGGAGAAGCTGTGCTAACTCACAAGAGCACTCATTTTGTAAAGATCTTTTCATAACATAATTAGTAGACCTTGAAATGTATGAAGAATGAAACTGCCAGTTATCCAAATATCTTGGAGAAAGATAGACAGGACCATACAATTTTGGAAAGGAAACCCATTTACCATGATTAGATTTAATAATATGTTCAGCAATATTCCATAATGCTATATTTCTGCAGTAATATTCCTTATTATAAAAAATAATAAATTAAGAGCCATGTAAAATATCTCTGTCCAGTCAACTTAAGAAAATAAAGCAATAATTTGAAACACTCATTGCCTATTCTGAAGTTCTGGACTTATGATTCTTGGCATCATATAAGGAAACCTCCAGACCTGGAGTTTGAGATTGGAAACGTGACACTACTGTTTTCATTTATATTGTTTACATAGAATGATAGGTGTATAAGGTAACTCAGAGGACCTCCCCTCTCCCCAGATAACATGTGCTTTTCCTTGGGAATATGCAGTCTTGGGCCATGAGACACTCACGCTCAAACACTCATGCTCATGTTTAATTTAACCACTGTGAGCAGTACTATTGATTTCAGTGGGACCACACAAGGTAGGAAAGTTGAGCATGGGTAAAAACATTTGTAGATTTAGACCAAGCAACCTAGACTATCTGAGAAGACCTCATAAAACCAGATAGTTCACTGCAGCTAGGGGCCTGAATTACATGTTATTGGAAGTATAAGGAAGGTTGACATTCCTTTCTATAGAATATTTCAAGTTTTCAAAAATTTGGCATTGTTCCAGGTGGGGCCAAACTCTCAAAGTTTTACAGTTTTCTGAAGGAAAAATATCTGTTCAGTGCTGGTGGTTTTTATTTTTATGTTTTTAGCTATTAAAATAATAATTGATAAAAATTTATTTTGTTTGAAATAAGATACTGCAACACTGAGAATTTTCCGTTTACACCAAATGTTTTGTTTCCAAGAGAATCATGTGTTCCTCCAAATTTCCTCCTATAGTTACTCACACTAGTGTGTGTACTGCACTAAATGACAACAAACAACTTACAGGGAAGATAGATATGAAAGACTAAAGAAGGACTGTGGTTAATATTTTCAGTGGGGATGTACACACCATAATTAAGAGGTGTCTGAGGGCTAAATTTTAAATATAGGCATAAAAAATAGTAACTAACTATCATAAACAGAAAACAAAATTTGAGCTATGTTGACCCAAGTTGGGGCATCCACCAAGCCCAATGCTCTCAGAGCCAAAGACCCTTGGAGCCACTTAGCATAGCTATAGCACTTCCAGATCTATAACTCATTGGGATATCTCTGTATAACACTTTACTGAACAGTGAAGGCAAGTTCAGAAGCACCTGTGTCCCACTTCAAAAAGAGTCTGGGTATTTGGAGGCTCATTTTCCAAAGAAACCTCCTATCTAAACCCTTATGATTAAAGTATAGAACCACATCACCAGCGTTCTTCTTATAAATCCAAAGATTAAGTGCCATCTTAGCTGTCTGTGCATTACTATCAAAATCTCCTCTGGTTTTGCTTCTGGTATATAGACCAATTTAAAATCCTTGTAGTAGTAGTACTTTGGTACATGTAACTGATCCTTAAAGGTAACTTATTTTTCCTGTTGTGCAGATGCACTCAGTCCAGTCTCAAATTTCCTACCTGTTTTCTAGCGTCTCTCTCTGTTGCAGGAAAATGGCCTGGTTAGAGAATGTAGCCCTGGAGAGGGGGAGGCATCCAACTCTGTTTCAGCTCCAGGTGTCCTACTTTTCAGGAAAATGTTCTGTTTGGCAACTTAAGGAGTTTTTTTTCCTTCAGCTTTTTCCTTAATTTTATTTCTTGTTTTCCACTCTCTACCCTAAAGTGTAGTCTACTTAATTAACAGAAAAGGAAAGATCTGAGGAATTGAGAAACATTGTCCCCAGATACCCAAAAGCAGATGACTAGAGAAGCTTGGGCTCAGATTCAATTACCCAAAGAGGTATATGAACGTGGATCTTTGAAATAAATGCCCTAATCATAACAGTGTAAGGGAAATTTTTTGCTTCTACCTTTCCCTTCTTTCCCCTCCATTTTTCTGTAGGAGGCTTAGCTCCCTAGCTCAGCAAAGTTCATGGCAGTGAAACACAAGTGGAGCCAGGAGCTTTGCTCGTCTTGTGAGTTAGATCTAAACACGCAAAATGTCTTCTGGCTTGGCCTTATGGACCACTTGTCTTCTACGTGGCTGCTGATGTACTGGGGAGGTGTTTGTATTATGCACTGTTCCATGAATTGTACAAAGGAATTGCACAAGTCAAGCAGCTATTTTAGTTCTGTGAAGGTCAGAAAGTCTGGACTAGGTATAACTTACAGTATTGACATACCTGCAACTGAATATTATTACAGTAGCCAAACAAATGCAGCAGGCTGCAGGTAGACACACCAAGCTAACTGCAAATGAGTGGAGAATCTATGGCATTTCCATCTGTGGCATCAAATTCCTTTTCAGGGCTTCTGCTGGTCTTGTGCAGCCAGTAATGCTTCCTATGCTACTGAGAACTGTGGCCTTCAGGGCCACCACCAGCTAGGACAGAGCAGTGGGAACTCTGACTCTCAGCATAGAAATTCTCTAAAACAACTTGTGAATCTTGTCCCAGGAGCCCTAACCTCACTGAAAATTAGTAATAATTAGCTCCTAAATCTCTCAGAGGCTTTTGAAAATATTCTTAAGTTATGAGATGTGAGATTCTGTGAGGATTTTACTGCTATGTTAACATCTGCTGTAGAATAAAGGCTAAAGCAGATGTGAGAAGTGGGAAGTTAATGAATAAGGCAGTTTTAAAAAGGTTTAAAAGCAGCTGAAGTAGCCTGCAGTTTTATGGACCTACTGTTTCTATTCTACCAGCAGGAAACTGCTGAGCCACCTTCCCAGGTAAATTTATTTTATCTAACTCCAGTGGTAATCATCTTGAATATTTTTTCTCTGGCATTTGCTTTTCTCAACACTTCTAGTGGGTTTTTTGTTTGTTTCTTTGTTTTTTTTTTTCCTTTGGGGAAAAAAATCTTTAATAATTGTGGAAAAGCAATTCACAGGAGCTATTTTTCTCAGATGGAGCAAATATTCCTTAAAAAAAGGGATTAATCTTTTCTTTGACAATTGCTCCTTTAATAAACTATTTGTTTAAACCATATTTTTGTTCTCCTCAGTGGTGAAGCTTGTTCCTTATTTAAAGCAGGATGACAAGGCTCTTCCACTGTTTGGAAAGGCACTGAAGCTGGTACTCCAGAACAGAGCCACCCATTCTTCTTCTGGGAGCTAATTGATTAGCCTTAGAGCTACAGATCTGTACCAAGGGACTCAAGTAAGAAGAGTTCGTTTTTCTTTTTGAATGACTTATTTCCCCAGGCTGTCTGTATTAGACATGTCCAGGTGGTCTCAAATTATTTACAACTGCAGGAACCTCTGTGGTCACACAGGATTATCTGCATGGGGAAGCACATTTTAAAGTTAGTATTTCCCTTCTCAGGAAACAGGACAATCTTTGTTAGTGCATATTCTCAGGAATACTTTTATACTAAGCTAAGAGAATCTAAATATATAAATCTCATTTTGCAGTCTTTTGAGAGTTATGATTTCCTGTAAAAGAAGACCATTAAAAAAATTTTAAAAAGAGAGAAGATCCTTGTATGTATTCCATATTTTATTAATTTCTTGATGTGCATCTACCCAGTAAGGAGAGGAATTGAATGTTGTATCTTCTCATCAGCCTACTCATTAACTGTCAGTTCAGGTATTGAACTTTATTTGTAAAAGTCTGAACTGTGTATTTATGAACAACGCACTATAATGAATTTTCTACACTTAACACTGCTCTTGTTTCCCCACAGAGGAAATGTACAACATTTTAAAGAACAGTAAGTGCCTAAGAGCTTCCATTCTCCAACAGAGTGGCTCACATTGAGGGCCCAGCTTTCCTGCTGTTTGTGTTTTATTTGGTCTTTGCCTTCATTTCCACAATGAAACCAGAGTTTTAGCCCATAGCGGTCAACATAATTGACTTTTTCAGTTTTAGCGATTATTTCTTTTCTAAGTGTCTTCAGGGTTATTCTTAAGTCTATCTTTTAGGCTGCTGGCATCTGTTCAGCCTGGCAGCTAGATGAATGTTTTAAGAAGAAATCTGACAGTCTGCATATATCTGCCATAGTACTAGTTCCAAGAGAGTCACTATTTTAAATACCTATAGAAATGTGTATATATACATTTATAAAATATAGTAGCCAGGTTATAGACTTGCTTCAGTTTTTAGTTTCACAGTTTGTTTTTGTTGAATCATAGAATCGTATAAATTAGGGATGGAAAAGTTGTATTAGGTCATTTAGTCTATGCCACTGCCAAAGTGGGATTGTTCCCTGCAGTATATTTTCCAATGTTTTATCCAGTACTTTTCCATTCTCCGGGTTGGGCTTATACTTGAACTTTTTATTCAGTTAACCTTATGTTTTGACATTTTAAGTATTTTTCTCTGGAATTCACTGAATTCTGTTACCACCCTGTGGCGGTAACAACAACAACGAAGCCTGATGCAGTTTTTTAGTTGTATGAGAAGCTGACTAAAGTTATTAACATATGGTGATGTTAGAAATGGGCTCTTCTCTCATCTAACCATGGGAGACATTGTAAATATACCCTTCAACGGGTATATTGGGGAATATATTATTGAATTGCTAACAACACATATGCTGTTTGTTTGCTGTTTTCTTCTAGCTGGTATATTTTTTTTCCTCTTCCTTGGCTATGAGTCAAAGATGAGGTGCATATTTCCTTAAGTCTCTCTTTAACTGATTAACATTTCTTATTCAGTCACTCACTACTTAAATATCACTTCATTAATATGAATTAATAACCTTTTCAAGAGTAGACAAAGTTTTGCTATCTCCGCATACACCAAACCTGAAAACTTTTTTCTCTGTGGTAATGATAAATAGAACACATAGTCAGGAGAGGTCCTACGATGGTAAGACCAATACAAAGAAGTTTATGTTCAGTAAAAGGCAGAGATTACTGCTACATGCCAGATCGACACTTGGCACCCCTTGTGAACAAGGCTCAGGCTGTGCTGGAGCTGTGGTATCTGTGTCTCATGCAGTTGAGGAATTTCCATGGTATTTATCTCCACTGGTGTTCAGCATCTGTGCCTGCAGTCCTGGAGCAGGACAGAGAGTTGGGTCTGCAGGAGACTGAACAGTGAGGAGCTTCCGTGTAGTGTGTCACCACATCCACTGTGAGCAGGCTTGATGTTTCCCTCTTGGTGCCAGTGTATGCAACAGCCCTGTCCTAAGCCAGAGCATGTCTGTCATATGACCTGATGTATAAGCATGCTCCCACCAGTTATGTCATGCAGTATGTAGAGTCTCATGCATGGATGTGCAGAAAAAGGAAAAGTCTGCAGAGCTACTTTAATTTAGGTCAAAATGAGAATGTAACTGCAGTGATTAGCAGTGCTTTAACCTTTCCAGCAAAGACTTTTGAATATAATATTCCCCTACACTGATTTCCAGCAGAAATAAGTATCAAAAATCTTTATATAGCAGCCTTATAGCAACAACCTCGTTGTTAATGAGATTTTAACACTCATTGCTTTTAAAATGTGGTGGTTTCTGAACAGCGAAGCTCTGTGGTATTTAATTAGAGTAAGTTAACCTTTTCCCACTGAAATGATGGCCCTACATGCTTTTCATTTTGAGTTTGCTTGTTGCATCTCCATCTCAAACAAACCTCACTGATGCATTAGTTAATGGTTGAAAAATGCTGTGAGGATGTAAGGACTAGGAAGCAGAGTATTGTCATTAATACACAGAATTGCTAGTCAGGAGACCTGGGTCCCTCCCAGCTGTATTGCTGATTTCCTGTAGCTGTGTGTGAAGATGTTGTCATGCCAATAAAGTCTGAGTGAACTGTGCATGACCTGGCCATGTCAGCTACAGCCAGCCAAAGTATTCAGAACTTCTCGCTAAAGTTTTAGGCATCTCTCTTTAGTAGAATAATTTGAAAACTTTACCTTACCTTCCTACTACACTGTTTCTGATAAAATTTTCTTATGATTTATGGCCCCAGAACTGGCATGAGCATTGAGTTTCTATTTCCCTCTGCTTCTTGATCTATGAAACAAGTGATGAATGTTTTTCTGTCTTACTAGGATTAAAAAACAGTTCATCTTAATTCTTTAGTGCCTTTGATATAAAAAGTGCTGCGAAAGGGCAAAGCAGAATGTAAAATGCTGTGTTTTTCCCCTCTCACTTTGTCTCTCACACACATCTTGTGCATTGATGAAGATGAAATCCACCTCTGTAAGAAACTGTGGCTCTGCTTGTTTAACATATTTCCTGGCTTAGGTTGGAGAAATAATTTGTGAATAGGGTTAGGCTTCACCCACTGAAATTTCTTTGGCAGGTGACAACATATGAGATCATTTTACACAGCCCTAATCACCATTAAATCCTTCACCAATACCAGTCTAGCAAGTCAAGACAGAGCCTATTTGACCCAGTACAAAGGAAACTACTAGTAAACCTATCAGCTGTCTCAGTTAAGCCCCCAAATCCTGTGCCAAGATATTTACAGAGGAAGTCTATTTTAATTTATTTCATTTTCTGAGCCTACAACGTATATAATTCCTCCATAAGAAATTTATCACTTCTCTTCATATTTTCTGGGGTAAAAGCTAGGCAGCCTGAAGGGTTCATGTCAGCCCCAACATGACTTGACTGAACTGTCTTAATCTGTGGACGAATTTGTTCTACAGGCCCCTGAGGAAGGAGCTTGTTGATTTTGGCAGTGTTTACCTTTCCTACAAACAAATTCATCGTTTTCCAGACCGGCTGGCTCTTAAAAATCACTCGAGAGCTGAGGGGAAAAAAAAAATCTGCCCCAGGCTGCATCAGTATTCTTTTTCCTGTGTTCTGGGGAAAGCTTTTGTGTTCTCCACAGCTGCTTGAGGATAATCCGTAGAGTCAAGATTATTCACAGAGTCAATAGAAATGCCTGTAAAGTTCTCTGAGTTTAGTTTCCTTCAGTGAGGGGAGTGAAAGCCCCTGTCAGAAAAAAAGAAGAAGAAAAAAAAAAGAAGATTCTTGACTGAGTTAACTGTATTCTCAACTGCACTCATGAAGAGAGGAAATAAAAAGGCTGACTTGAGCCTGCTTGCCTTTCACTTTTGGGAACTACATATTGTAGTCATTATTTTTTCATTTAAATAGACTGCACACCAATAATTTTTGGTGTAACTGATGAGTATCTGCTTTTAGATATTATATATCAGGAATGAAATCCCCTGTTTCTAACCTAAACACAGCAGCTTCAAGTTTTTAATTATTCACACATATATCACATAAAGTGGTGAGAGCCATGTAATATATTGCAGAGCCATATCATTCACCTCTGACTGCCTAATTTGCACTTTCTCACTAGTTTGTCTTCACCAGAACCAATTACTTAGCAGTTAGACTTTTAGCTTCTTCTAACATACACTATTATAAAAAAAAAACAAAATCACATTTCTAAAGAAAAACTTTTCCTTCTTCTTCCATTGCCTTGAGGTTGAGGCATTGTCCTAGTATGTGTGTGCTCTAATCAGTTACTCTAAAGAAACAGACTGTCACCTCTTACATGAAGATGGCAATCACTAGGCTTTAAGTCAGTCTTTACTTCTTTTACAATTCTGAAAAGCAAAGAGTAAACTCATCCTGTTCCTACAAAGAAAATTTATTAAATTTAGAAGAGGATGGCAGGCTCTGCATCTCATAAAGATAGAAACCCACCCCTCAGTTCCTCTTGGAGCACAGCAGCCCCAGGCTGCTCCCTGCTGAGCTGTCTGTTTTGGGTCCCATTTTTTGGTGCTAGCCATCCATCTGGGGATCACTGGCACCTAAATCAGATTCCGTGCTGGAGACCAGTCACCTAAAAGTTTGGAACTCTCACTCTGTCATTGGATATAGCCCAAAGTCATTAAAATGCCTGTAGATGTTAATGGGGAGAGTACACTCCTGTTAACCCAACCAAAATTACAACAGAGGGAGCATATGACCTTTGTGTATAAAACATAAAGGAGGTGAAAACTACGTGGAGCAGATAGGCCTTTCCCCTCCACATGTCCATAACAAAAGGCTTCCATAAGAATGACAAATACCTGGATTTTGCTGTTATGATTTAAGCAACTGCAGCTAGATATTCACCTCACTCTTTGCTGATGAGTCCAGTCCACACATCACACACTGCAGAAACCACACTTGTACTTTTCCCACCCTAGTGCACAGTTTGGTATACAGTTCAGACTCTTTGCTGGAAGTATATGAATGCTAACATGCTACGATGAAGGATGGGTCTCATTTGCCACAGTCATATCCCAGCAGAACCCACTAGTGCTTGGAGAGACCTGGTACTGGTCTCCCTTCCTGTAGCTTTACCCTCTGATGTATTTATAGGCAGCAGTCATAGCCCCTCTCAGCAGTGATTTCTGTTGACTTAATTGTATTATTATTTTGCAGTTTCTTGCTACTGTTCTTTCACTCCTTTATACTGCCAATGAAAATAATACATCTGGACAGAAACTGAGTGTTTGCTTGTTTATATAAATTCTTGTTCCTCCAAAGAGCTGAAGTTTATTTAGATATAAGAAATTAGGCAGATCTCAACCAAAATGTTGAAGATAGATAAAACAGTAGATGGAAGACTGTGGTTCAAAATCTACTGCTTTGTGATCTGCAAAAGCAGAAATTCCTCCTTAAATCCATTAAATACTTGTATAAGGAAGATAGCTAACACATTGCTGCTCTACGCCCATAGCAACTACTTTTGCTGTTGGCTGACTTCATTGTCCATCTCTAAGAGGAACAGCCATAGTTACAAAGTTCAGAGGTGCAGCAGGTAGAAGCAGTGCTAGGATGTATGTCACCCCCATCCTCTCAAGAGGTGTTAGCAATTTAACTTAATAGATTGTATCATACATCACACACAGTTTGGGTGGCTTCCTACTGCTTGTATGTCATCTTTCTGGAACACGTGCATGGTTTTCCTTTTTTCTGGAAATTAATCTATCTGCCTATGTTTTTGCTCCTTTCATACCTGCTCAATCCATTGTTAATATCTACTGTCCACTGTTAAAATATTCTAAAATACAATTATAAAGCAAGGTCTTTGTTTAGTTAATTCAGGAAAATAGTGTGGAAATGCTTGAAATCATAGAGTTATGAGGAGCTTGTGGATGTTGCTCACATTACTATGGCTGATAATTTCTGTATGAGTGCACATGGACTCTCAAGAACTTCAAAGCCTGCAATCCTACTTGTGCAGAGTCCATCTGGACTGAGATCCCATTTCTGAAAATGGTCTGTAGTGAATGCTTAAGTAGGAGTATGGGAAGGATGGCATAAGTGATGTGATCTTTCCTTTATCTCATTTTCCTGGATGACCTGTCAGGATTTCTGGAGCACTCTTTTCTCTCTATGTATTCGTTCTTTCCCAGAAATATATATCAGTGGAAGGACTTAGATTTCAAACTCACATGCTTCTGCTTTGAGTAATGCCATGAAAAACTGTGTCTTTCACCAATCCAGTGTAGTCATCTGTCCACACTTTTGAGCAGCACTGTGCAGTCACTCCTCACTAAGTAGGCGTAGCTGGGTATCTTCTGAATGGTGATAGTTGCAATTAGACACACATCATTGTGTGGTTGCATTTATATAAAATAATAACATTTCTGCCCATATTACCTTATTATTTCTGGGATGTTAGCCTTCTCCAAATCAGAAGGTGAACTGCTTTTTTGAACACTTCTGAAATAATTTCAGTCACAATGAGTCCAGTCAGCAAAGAAGATCTATTTAGGCTGATTTTATTCATTTTTACTGAGGTAGGTTAGTGTGGTCATGACAGTGTGATCAGATAATCATTTCAGCCAGCAGTCTGTAGGACTGATGAGCAGTTGTGAGGTGGAATGAAGAAAGTAGCCCCTCTCGTTAGCAGGCTTTCCATAGGCTTTCTGACACTTGCTTCCCTTTCTTTTCCTCCTTAATCTTCTGTGTTTTCTCCCATCTCTAATTTATTTCTGCCAGTTGAGATTATACTCTTCTATGAATTAAATGATTTTGCCAGATTATCTTCTTTCATACTCCATTTTTCAGATTTCCTTCTCTGGTTACCCCACTCCCTCCAGAAAACTGCTACTCTGTCTATTATAATCTGTTCTCCAAATGTTGCTTTCCTTCCATGTTTGAGGGATTGATGCTATTTGGCATATGCTAGACATCAGGCCGAATCACTACAACCGCTTGCCACAAACAAACAGGTATTATCACACACCAGCCATCCCTAGTCAGTGCCAGTCCCCTATAACCACAGTTAAATTGTACAGAAGTCCCCAGGAGGAATCACAGGTCATTAGGATTATTTTGAAGTTGAGTGGTTTAAAATAAGGATGTGCCACTACTTATCTGCATGGCTGCAGACCTCTCCAGCTGCAGTCCAACATGATGTTCCAGGCACAGATCAGCTGCTTTCAGACATTGAAGTATCCATGTCTCCAGAGCTTCACCTTCCCCATACCTGGTTATACCATCCCTCTTGGTCTCCCAGTGTTCGCTCTCCCAATGTTTGCTCTCTAAGGTGGTTTTTTAAATAGCACCATGACTTTTAAATGTGGTTAGGCTAAGCAAGATCATTTTGGCAGGTTAGGAAGTGACTGCACGGGGAGGTTTGGCTTCTCACAGCCTGCTGAGGAAGAGCAACAGAAGAGGTAGCAACCTCTTTTGAGTGACTTAGCCACAGCTTGAACAACACATCCACAGGCACCACCCACCATCAGAAACTGCACTGGAGTCTACAGGGCCCTGTGACTACATGTGACATGGGCTTAAAGGATGACTATGCCTGTGCCTACCCAGGAGTAACAGAAGATTGCTAAACCTGAGTGTACCTGCTTCCTCAAACCAGCAATAGCCTGTTTGCTATAAGGGCTAGCCCTTGCCAGATGTGTCTGCAAGGACATGCTGGCAGCATTTGAATAGGGTTTCAATGTAGACAGCTATCAGCAGCTACCCAGAAAACATTTTTTAAAAGTCAGGTATTAGATAATTCTGGCAGAGTTTTAGTAATGTAAAGGAAAAACTTAACACTTGAATATACAAAAAAAAAGTTGGCAAATGAAGGCTAAACTAATTTCAGAAAATGTAGTGAGTCAAAGGCACAGACCATTAGCAATGTCCATGCACAACCTGTCATAGCTTGTTTTTACCTCTATATTGTTTTTGCTTTTCCTGCAGGAAAAACTGCCTTGAGGACCCAGTGTGATTAAAATTTTCCACTATTCAGTGGTCTAGAATTTCAAATCTTCACATGTGTTTTAATAAGTTTGGAATGAAATTTCTAGAGGTGATGACACAAAATAGCCATGAGATGTTTATTAATTAAATAAAAGTTTCATTTGAAATAGGAGGAGCTTATATTTTTTTTTTCCCAAATTATTAAATTAAATGTCTACTAGACCTATGAAGTACGGTTTTTCCTAATATTTAGACCCAAAGTCTTCCATGACACTTTTAATTCAGTATCAGGAACCAACGCACAATGTTTAGCAAATGCAGGTACAAATAACTTCTGTGTATTTTAATAATAATAGGACACCTGATTTATACAAAATTATTTTTTCCTTTAACCAAAGAAAAAAAATAAAATATTTACCAGTGGAATGTTTGGCTCAAGCCAAACAAACAGGTTTATCAGGGTCAAGCAAAAGTTACAAG
This sequence comes from Antrostomus carolinensis, assembly GCF_000700745.2. Classification (NCBI taxonomy): domain Eukaryota; kingdom Metazoa; phylum Chordata; class Aves; order Caprimulgiformes; family Caprimulgidae; genus Antrostomus; species Antrostomus carolinensis. The sequence continues at coordinate 9,583 of NW_010298754.1, read as the reverse complement.
AATATCCATGAACATAAGGCCTGTATTTTCAGGTTTATATTTAAGCATCATTTGTAGATTTAAATTGAGAAAGGGACTGAAATCTAAGGATTGAGCATAGGGTTTTGAGAAACACTCTTACAATGTTTCAATAGGATTCCAAGAAATGGAGACATTTGTTTCTCTTCTAAAAGCTTGGTTCATAACTTCTGCCCAGGGATGTAGACACCAAAATGCTGACTGCTGCAAAGCCTACAATCTACAATTTGGCTCTTCCAAAAAAGTCCTGGTGATAGCACTGAGGATATGCAATACTTGGACAGAACTCTATGCCTAAAACAGAGCTGTGAGCAGGAACACTTAATTTAGTAACAAAGAAACACTAATGAGTGAGGTGTTTCACGTACTAGTGCTCCCTCTCCCTGAGGGATTTTAGGACTTCTGCTGAGAGCTATGAAATTGTGCCTTCCCTTGTGAGAGGAATTCAACGCAAGGAAGCTTCTCTTGCATGTCAGTATCTGCACATTTTCTTTTGAAAATGCAACTGAGACCATGTTTTTTCTTTTTAATAATAGAAGAGTTGGAGAGAGTAATTTAGCCATTAGTCCTGTAGTTAAACTGCAGAAGGCTTAATCCCTCTCCATATCTCAGCTCACTAAGGACAAATAAATGGAGACCCCATTCTCCCAGGATAACGGGTCAGATAGTGTCAGTAGGTTCTAGTTGTGAATAGTCTCTGTTGACTACAGAGTCACTGGGGAAAGGTAGCATCGATTTTCCAGGGGGTTACAGAATTCACTTTGGAGAGGAATGGTGCTGTCCAGTCTCTGTGTCACAGGCTGCTTCTGTGTTTTATCCCATGGCAGTTTAATCCACAAAAAACCTTGAGAAAACAACCAGGACTTTTGGTGCACTTTTGCTGAGTGTTTTAATCACAGGCTCAGGATCATCCTGTTTCTTAATTCTCTTCCTTCTCTAGAAGATCTTTAATACTGTTACAGAAAATGGAAAATCTTTGGTGGGAGGTCTTTGGGTGTGATTTTCTCTACCTGTATAGCTTTAAAGTTAGGAGAGCCTCTTGAAAAGGGGATATGTAGAGCTGAGTATCCTCAGGTAAATTAAAGTTAGTTTTCAATCATAAGTGCTCTTACTCTCAAAATAATGAATAGGAGAGGTGGGTGTATTCTCTTACTTTGTTCATGTTTTAAAAAAGTGAAGGACATTTGTGGCAGAATGCACTCTTGTGTGTTTTAGGTCATAAGTAGAGGAAGTCCTTGCTTGTGGACTTAGAGCTTAGGCAGAACTCTGACCTTGGTGCGTTTGGTTGAGAGGACTTAGGAGATTGTATGCACACAGAGACACAGAATTCAGGGCATCTAGGGAATTTTTATGGTACAAGTCTACATGCCTCCTGATTTAAGTGCAGTGAATATCTAGGAGTTGTGACAACTTCAGTGTTGGACATAGCATTTTGGATTTAATGGAACCTCTGCTCTAATCAGTTGTTTAGATCTCAGCTATAGAGTGCATGGCACCTTGAACTGTATATGTTTTTTTTCTGGAGTGTGCACACCTTTCTTAGGTCATGACCAGAACACTGAGCTATGACTGATCTGTGCTAAAATAGATCACTTTAACTGTATTAAGTGAAGTGGTGTAGTGGACTAGAAGATCTTCTTCCACAATGGTACCAAAAGCACACAACTGGACTCTGTTTCTAAAGAAAGTAGGGAAGACGCACAGGCCAGGAGGAACAAGTACACAAAAAAAGAGAAAAGAAAGATGAGAAATTCACCCATGTAATTTTGAAAGGGGGAGGGTGGTGAGAGATAATGCTGAGATACACATCTGTGACGATTCATGGATCGACTGTGTGATGAACTGACCTCAAGCCCCTGTCCCCTGTCCCCCTGTGCCACTGGGGTAGGAGGTGGAAAATCGGGAAGGGAATTAAGCCCGGGAAGAAGGGAGGGGTGGGGGAGGTGTTTTAAGATTTGATTTTATTTCTCATTATCCTCTGATTTTGATTGGTAATAAATTAAATTTGCTTTTTCCCCCCAAGTCGAGTCTGTTTTTCCCATGCCAGTAACTGCTGAGTGATCTCTCTCCGTCCTTATCTCCACCCATGAACTTTTCGTTATATTTTTCTGCCCCTGCCCAGCTGAGGAGGGAGAGTGATAGAGCAGGCTTTGGTGGGCATCTGGCCTCTAGCCAGGGTCAACCCACCACCTGGACACATGATGCTTTTTCAGTTTTCTCAGCGAGTAAGATGAACAAACAGGTAAACTAGGCACTGAGCCTGGGTTCTTATGCTCTTCTCAGTCAGACTTACTCTTTTGAGCATAATATTGCAATACCTATTTGTTTTGCAGCTGGTTTGTATTTGGCTATCTGTCTATCTTTGCAGATTTGTAATACAGATGCAAGACTATTTGCAGAAGATCATACATACCCTGACTGTACCCATAGAAGAGTAAACAAGGAGATATCAACACAGACAGGTATAAAAGGAGATTAGTTAGGACAGGCCACAGTTTATGCATTGTAATCATTCCTTCTGGCTCCCTCTCTTGTATTTGAAGAGAATAGTTGCTCCTGTAAGCATGTTTGGTCTATACAAAGATCCTAAGAAGAATGGTTCATTCCACCATGTTGTCAGCTGCCCTGATTTTATTAGCGAGCCTTGCAATATTTGATGATATTCTTAAAACATCATATACTGGAGTAATGTGGTTGAGTGAAAATCACTGAATTCACTTTTAAATGATTTGAAATTCTCAAATCCTCACAGTGACATAGGAACAGTTGGAAAGAAGGAAAAAAGAAAAAGGAGCAGAAGACAAATAAGAATGAAACCTATTTTCATGATTATTTTTTTTTGCGTTTTACCTGTGAGACCTGAATGCCAAGAGCTGGCAAAACGGCAGCGGCTTAAGGCTTCTAAGTGGCCATTTTTGTAACCATCTGGTCCCTGAGAGAGACCTTTTCTTATATGTGTATGTGAGGAAGCTTTTACTATGTGGCTGTAGGAGTCTCACCTGATGTCAATTTAAAGAGACAGGTGATTTCTTCAAGTTGGAAACTAATGTGCTGTAATTCCCCAAGGTATAAATTAATACAAAATATATGTCTAATAATATAAGGTATTAGACACAGAGAGCTCAGCCTGAGCAGCAGAGCTGTAGTGTTGAGTTCTTCTGTAATCAAAATATGCAGGCACCTCGAGGGAATGTCTCAGGCTGGGTGATTACCCATTAAAATCTCAAACCTTTGATACAGGCCTACAGAATGGATCACCTCACATGAAGGGAGTACTACTTTTAATTTTCCTTATATGTAAGGGTCTTGGTTTGGCATGGGGTGTGGAGGGGAAGCCCCATGATGGCAAATCCATGCTCAGTAGGTT
>NW_010298754.1:0-6168 GCF_000700745.2 Antrostomus carolinensis | reverse complement strand
CTTTCCTGAATTATTTTTATTTGCTCAGAATCCTTCTGATATTGTTAATCTCCTGCTTATAATTCTCTATAGTTCAGTGTACTGTTCTTCCTTATAAACAGCATGATTTCTCCTACTGTTTGATTCCCCCACAACTCATGTTAGAGCATTTGGCCTTGTATCTTCCAAATGTGTTCCTGCTATTACAGAATGAACTCTGCCATTTAGAGCTGTGTGTTGTCTGGATTAGCTGAAATAAACCCTTACACAATGAACACAACCATAGTACTGTTAAGTGTGCCAGGTACTGCGGGATTAGATGCAGGTGGATTTAGAAGACCCTCTCCTTGCTCCTGTTCTTCCATAAGTGGCTTTTCCTACATCAATTTACCTCTTTAGGTTTTCAGTTCCATGTGTGATTAATTTTTTCTTATTATTTGCAGCTCTTTCAGGCAGGGATTGTCCCTCTCTGACACTTGTTCAGTGTCCAGCTTCAGAGGGAAAGTGAGAACGTGCCTTCACTGACATACAGTCACACAACTAATGATTGGTGTTGGGCCAACAGCTGAGACATAAAGACAAAAATACAAGTTGAAATTAAATTAAGTTTACAGATTTTCATTTTTCTGCACTGAAACAAAATACAGAACAAAAATATTTTGTTAAGCAGGATGCTTCCATTTATGGAATTGGGAAGTGGTTTTTAGAGAATTGGAGGAAAAACAAAAGAAAAAGAAGGACAGATTCACAGAACTGGAAGAAAAGCAAAGCCAACCTGACTAAAAGCTCGGCAACCAAAAGACTCAGCCAATGAGAGCTGGGTTCCTCAGCATCCTCTGATGGTGATCCACATTTCTGAGGTCCTGCAGAGGAATGGTCATACACTATCTTTGACAGAGTTTACGGGTTAGTGATTCTGTGGTGCCTCTTTTTCTTATGCAGATTTTTCAGTATCTAATATTTAAGTCCATTAGGACACTAGTAGACTCTTTTTATCTAGCTACCTATTTCTATGAAACACATCTCTTTGAGTTTGTTATCCCATAGCTGGCTAATGGGTTAAAAAGTCATTAAACAGACATTCCTATGCAGGCAGTGCAATTATAGAAGCCTTTTTTCCACAAGATCCCAGAATAAAATCACCTTCAATGAAGATAATGCAAGAGATTAAAGGCCTGTTTGTTCAGGTTAGATTTGTTTCTTACATGGATTTTCCTGTCAGTGACCGAGTAACCTTAGAAGCACGACAACTGCTTGTATACAATATTATCTGTAAGGCTGCTGGTGAGGAGGGATAAACTCCTCATCTCTTTCAATAGAGACTGTATGTTTTTGTAAAAGATCAAATCAACTCAACTCTGAGTTACTGAGTGAAAGGATGAAATTCCTGGGTGAAAATCTATGGCCTTTGTTATACTTGAGGTCAGACAGAATGGTCACTTCTGAGTTTAAATCTACGAATAGGAATTCATTAAACAAGAATGGTCAACTCAATCCAGCCTGCTTTTTCTAGTAGTCTCTTTTTTTTTCTTTCTTTTCTCTTTGGAGCTTAAGAATATGCTTATGAAAACTTTTAATTAAGTTTTAGTTGCATCCCAAACCTTATCTAATCCCAAGATCACAGCTGAGGTATGCTGATTTGCAGCCACAAGATCTGGAAACTAAAGTCACTCCTGCTTGAAATCAAAACCATATTACTACCTTTGAAAAACAAGAACGACTAGGTGCTCTATTAATCCTTTCTACAATGAAAGAAAGAACATAGAAGTTCTTGCTTCTATGTAGAATATGCTATATAGAAGAAAGGGAAATGTTCCTGTTGGCAAACACTAGTATGCTGTTTTTGTGCTTATGAAAAACTACTTTGATAGATCTAAGTCTGGAGGAAATGACAGAGGTGGTCTCAATTTTGAGCTACACTTTTAAAAATAATTCTAGGGTACTACACCTTGGCACAATATACCTAAAATATTACCTCAGAGCAAAGATTGGGCATTACTCTTATGGGAAATTGTCAAGAATAGTAGCTTTATCTGAAATTATATCTGAGACCCTTCTTTCTGTAAGAAATAGTGAGGCGTCATGTGCATTTTACCATATTATCACTCACAAGAAGGTGATACAAGGAGTGAATCTTCTCCTTTGTGTTGCTGATATAGGCTAGGTTAAGGGGCCCATGGCACATGTGAAAAACATGTTACTCAAAATCAATAACATTCCTGTAATGAAATGTAAAACTGAACATAAAATACTCTAACAGGAATTGGCTGCCTAACCCAATGAGAAATATTTAATTTCAAGTACTTGTTGAAAAGCAAAGGGAAAAACAAAGGGGAGAGTGGCTGGGGAAGTAACATGTCAAAAGTAAAATAGTTCTGAGGAGATTCCACTGAAGCAAGGACCAATGTCCAGGTTTTACAGTGGGTGGTTAGGGCAGTGCCACGAATGGAAAAAGTCCTGGTTCAGACAGATACAGACTGAAGACAGCCATTCTTACAAATCAGATCAAGTCACCTGTAGCTGGATCTCCCACACTTTTAGACCTCCTTCTTTCACTTATATCAGGTGTTGAAAAGAAAACAGATATCTATCACAATCCTGTATTTTAAGAAAAGTGTTCATAAAGTTTTTTGACTGTAACACAAAGGAATTTAACATGTTTTGCATTTGCTGCAAGTGGAATTGCCATCCTTCGTTCAGCTCTTTTTTGTAATGTCCTCTCACTCCTTACCACATCAGAACATTTTTTAGGAGCTGTATTTCTAAATTACCATCGTCATCCTTTTTCCCCAGGCATCTGAACTAAGCAAATTTGGAAGGAAGTGGGAAGAATGCCACCTGGGAAACTTTAAGGACTGAGAGACCACATATTTCCCAGATGCTTACAAAACCTCAAGTTGCATTCATGTACTGTTGTAAGCATGGCCTGAGGGTCAGGAACACATCAAATCAAAGTTTTCTTCAAGTGGTTTGAGGTTTGAGGTGAAGGTTGCACTGCTCTGGCAGCGTCCTGAGGGGTGGTGTGTGGGCAAACTGTGAGCAGGATTTCTTTGCTCTAAGTGCATTAGTGTATTCTTCAACAGCGAAATTTTTATAGGCCAAATTTACAGCAGGGATAAATGATTTCCTGTCTTATAAATGCATATGTCAATGGAATATTTGTTGTTGTTAGCATTAAGGCATAGAGCATAATAAGAAAAGAAAGAAAATCTAGTATTAGGGGTTTCTATTTCCCACTAATCTGGTATAAATAAAATGTCATGAATTATTTAAATAGCAAACAAAGAATTGTAAAAGCTTAGAGGGAAATGAGTTAATTCACTACTCGGATAATTTAAGCTCTATTATCTAGGAGCTAATTTGAGACCACCCATTTTTAATTGTGGTTTGGAGAGATTAAAAAATCTTAAGAAACTGAGTTTAAACAACCCAGTAATTATTCTGTTTTGGCCCTTGTATTTATTGTTGTATAAGAACTCTCACTGATAGCCTCCAGCCTCTGCTAATCAGAATAATTTACTTTAAAAAGTCATAGCAGGGTAAGTGAATACCTATAAGTAGTAAATCTGTATGGTAGATAATATTCCATAGAAGACTAATCACTCAAGTATATTATTTTTATGGTAGGTATAAAATCTATTTTTCTAAATTATATAGCATTTTAATTATAACAGCAAGAAAAAAAATAATTAGAGCAGATAATTCTGTCATCTACATATTTATTTGTTTTCCATATAACCTTCATGCGTACCCTCTGGCCTAGAAGCTACATAGAGGAGGTTGAAAATTTTTTAATGCAAAATTTTTGAAGTATAAAATGAGATTTAGTTGAAAAAATATATTTTTTCCCCTTGGAATTTAAAAAAAAAAATTCTAATGAAAATGTAAAAATAAATGTTTTACTTATTCAGTTTCGTGTGGAAATTTTGAAGTACTTATGGTTTCAAAAATTACAGGGTGACATTACCACTCCAGAAACATCTTGATGGATATATCCTGTCTATTTTTTTTTTGTGAGGTGAGAAGATTAAGTTACCTTATTGTCTCATATCTCTCCTGTGAGCAATAAGTGCATCGAAGTCTCTCTGTCTCTCCTTTCTAGCTGGTTGCTCCAGGTTTTTTCCATGTTACTGTGATTACTTTTTTTTTTTTTTTAAATCTAAAAAGTATGTTGAGATCTTCAAATGAAAGGTTTTATATAAAAGAAAAAGATTATTTCTATCAAGGTATTACTAAATTAAAAAGTTCTTTCCTTTTTGATAATCTCTTCCTTCCTTCCTGAATACAGTTTTTATGCCATCACAAATAGGCCTGGAGGTCACAGTGTGAATAATCCAAGACTAGGACTTTGAACTGTTTTTTAAAACTAAGAAGTGTGGTAGCTTGTGAACACCCCCCTTTTTTTTTTTTTCCACATGCCCCAGCACATCTTAGCTTTGGAGCTTTGCAATAAAGAACCCTCTTAATGAACTTTGGAACTTATCTCCAAGCAGTTCCTTTCTTTTTTCTCTCCCTCTTTCTTTTTTTTCCGCCAAAAATGTAATCTTATCATGCTAACGGCATGGGATGTTCCACAGTTTTTACAACGTATCTACAAATATGATCAAATCTTGATACCCTTGTTCTCTGCACTGACAGTCTTTTCTTCTGCACTTCCCCCTAACTGCACACCCCATGGGGCCCCCGGCTTGCTGTCGACATCCCTGGTGCTCAGATCACACCTGGGACCCTCTCACCGAACCCTTTCAAGATTTCTAGGGAGAGACGAAAACATGTTTGTCCCTTGAGTGAAAGAGGAAGTTCAGCAAGTCAAAACATTGTCAGTGCGGATCTGGTTGGGGTTATCCATTTGTCAGGAGTGCGTGTTTATACCTGTATCGGCATTAAGGCAGGCAGGAGGTCTAACGAATCCAACCACAGCATTGTGATAAAGAAAGGGAAGTGGAACTTGCCAGCAGCATACCTCAGCCAGCAGATGAAACGGGTGAGCTCCTGCTGCACACAGGAGCAGGTATGATAGCTAGGGCTGTGCAACACTTAACACTTTCAGGGTAAAGGCACAAAAATACATTTTAAATGGCAAGCAAATAATGGAAGGACTGAAGAATAAAAGGGTTGATGATCACGTTGTTTAGAGCTGCCTGTAGGTCCTGTGACAGTACTGTTGCCTATCAAATCTCTTATGACTGTGTTTCATTTTTTTCCCCAACTTTTTGTGTTGTTGACACCTGCTGACAGAAACTGGAGCAAAGTGTGGTCATGAAATGTCATTTATTTTAAGGGGGAAAATTTATCTGTGTCCCTATAAAATTAAGAAAGAAACCAAATATGAGCCCTGCAGTCTGTAGGGATATGACTTTGGGCCAGACTGAGTATTTTGGCATAAACACTAAAAATCTTTTAAAAAATAATATCCTGTGGCTTTTGCACTTCCATTATATTAAACTGATTTTCTTTACTCACAGTGGGATTTCAAATTAATTTGTAATTATACACACCATGAGGGGATGAGAAAGAAATGACCCAATTATAGACCAAAAGTATGCCCTACAGCTATCATCCAATTACTCCAACCATCTGAGCTCTTAAGCAAAATGATGGGCTTAATTCTCTCTTGGTCACATCTAGTTGTAATTGGCCACTGAAAGCTATAATTTCATTTTAAATATTCATTCACATAATATAAAACTCTGTACTGATGCTACTTAGAATGGAAATGGAATGGAAACAGATAATGAGAATGGGTCACAGTCACAGATATCCTTCTAGACTTTGGTCTCCCCCACACACTCTGTGACCATTGAGTGAGGGAGAAAATAATGACTTCTCTGCTGTGTACCCCAAATAGCACTAATTAGCTACAATTAGGCAGATAGAAAGCTTTTAAACTAATGGAAAAAACAAAAATGTCCCCTAACAAGTGCAACCTATCTCCCAATTTCAACATTCCCTTTCAGCAGGTGATGAAGTGTTCATGAAGATCTGCGGTTAAAGTGAGCTAAGAAGCAGCTTTCTAGTTGAACAAATTTTTGCCTCTGCTCTTTATGCAATATACTCATTTTATACTAGTGTTTTCATTAAAATCTTGTGGTAGAACAGCAAGAATAATTAAGATGAATAAAAGGGCATGATACAGAGGAGATCAGTAATCTATAAAGTGTCTGTTTTTTTGGTTCATTGACAGTTGCA